>NW_027675629.1:0-141226 GCF_965601325.2 Salmo salar | reverse complement strand
GGAGATAGAGGGAGGGAGGGAGGTGGGGAGTGAGGGATGGAGATAGAGGGAGGGAGGGAGGTGGGGAGTGAGAGATGGAGATAGAGGGAGGTAGGGAGGTGGGGAAGGGAGAGAGAGAGAGAGTTAGAGGGAGGTGGGGAATGAGGGATGGGGAGGGAGGGAGGTGGGGAGTGAGGGATGGAGATAGAGGGAGGGAGGGAGGTGGGAAAGGAGACAGAGAGAGAGTTAGAGGGAGGTGGGGAGTGATGGATGGAGATAGAGGGAGGGAGGTGGGGAGTGAGGGATGGAGATAGAGGGAGGGGAGGGAGGTGGGGAGTGAGGGATGGAGATAGAGGGATGGAGGGAGGTGGGGAGTGAGGGATGGAGATAGAGGGGAGGGAGGGAGGTGGGGAGTGAGGGATGGGAGATAGAGGGAGGGAGTGGGTGGGGAGTGAGGGATGGAGATAGAGGGAGGGAGGGAGGTGGGGAGTGAGGGATGGAGATAGAGGGAGGGAGGTGGGGAGTGAGGGATGGAGGGAGGGAGGGAGGTGGGAGTGAGGGATGGAGATAGAGGGAGGGAGGGAGGTGGGGAGTGAGGGAGGGAGATAGAGGGAGGGAGGGAGGTGGGGAGTGAGGGATGGAGATAGAGGGAGGTGGGGAGTGAGGGATGGAGATAGAGGGAGGTGGGGAGTGAGGGATGGAGATAGAGGGAGGAGGGGAGTGAGGGATGGAGATAGAGGGAGGGAGGTGGGGAGTGAGGGATGGAGATAGAGGGAGGGAGGGAGGTGGGGAGGGAGGGAGGTGAGGGAGTGAGGGATGGAGATAGAGGGAGGGAGGGCGGTGGGGAGTGAGGGATGGAGATAGAGGGAGGGAGGGAGGGAGGTGGGGAGTGAGGGATGGAGATAGAGGGAGTGAGGGAGGTGGGAGTGAGTGATGGAGATAGAGGGAGGGAGGGAGGTGGGGAGTGAGGGATGGAGATAGAGGGAGGGAGGGAGGTGGGGAGTGAGGGATGGAGATAGGAGGGAGGGAGGGAGGGAGGTAGGGAGTGAGGGAGTGAGATAGAGGGAGGGAGGGAGGTGAGGAGGTGAGGGATGGAGATAGAGGGAGGGAGTGAGGTGGGGAGTGAGGGATGGAGATAGAGGGAGGGAGGGAGGTGGGGAGTGAGGGATGGAGATAGAGGGAGGTAGGGAGGTGGGAAGGGAGAGAGAGAGAGAGTTAGAGGGAGGTGGGGAGTGAGGGATGGAGATAGAGGGAGGGAGGGAGGTGGGGAGTGAGGGATGGAGATAGAGGGAGGGAGGGAGGTGGGGAGTGAGGGATGGAGATAGAGGGAGGGAGGGAGGTGGGGAGTGAGGGATGGAGATAGAGGGAGGGAGGGATGGAGGTGGGGATGTGAGGGATGGAGATAGAGGGAGGGAGGTGGGGAGTGAGGGATGGAGATAGAGGGAGGGAGGGAGGGAGGTGGGGAGTGAGGGATGGAGATATAGGGAGGGAGGGAGGTGGGGAGTGAGGGATGGAGATAGAGGGAGGGAGGGAGGTGGGGAGTGAGGGATGGAGATAGAGGGAGGTGGGGAGTGACGGATGGAGATAGAGGGAGGTGGGGAGTGAGGGATGGAGATAGAGGGAGGGAGGGAGGTGGGGAGTGAGGGATGGAGATAGAGGGAGGTGGGGAGTGAGGGATGGAGGAGAGAGGGAGGTGGGGAGTGAGGGATGGAGATAGAGGGAGGTGGGGAGTGAGGGATGGAGATAGAGGGAGGGAGGGAGGTGGGGAGTGAGGGATGGAGATAGAGGGAGGTAGGGAGGTGGGAAGGGAGGAGAGAGAGAGAGTTAGAGGGAGGTGGGGAGTGAGGGATGGAGATAGAGGGAGGGAGGGAGGTGGGGAGTGAGGGATGGAGAGAGAGGGAGGGAGGGAGGTGGGGAGTGAGGGATGGAGATAGAGGGAGGGAGGGAGGTGGGGAGTGAGGGATGGAGATAGAGGGAGGGAGGGAGGTGGGGAGTGAGGGATGGAGATAGAGGGAGGGAGGGAGGTGGGGAGTGAGGGATGGAGATAGAGGGAGGGAGGGAGGTGGGGAGTGAGGGATGGAGATAGAGGGAGGGAGGGAGGTTGGGAGTGAGGGATGGAGATAGAGGGAGGAGAGGGAGGTGGGGAGTGAGGGATGGAGATAGAGGGAGGGAGAGAGGGAGGTGGGGAGTGAGGGATGGAGATAGAGGGAGGGAGGGAGGAGTGGGGAGTGAGGGATGGAGATAGAGGGAGGGAGGGAGGGAGGTGGGGAGTGAGGGATGGAGATAGAGGGAGGGAGGGAGGTGGGGAGTGAGGGATGGAGATAGAGGGAGGGAGGGAGGTGGGGAGTGAGGGATGGGAGATAGAGGGAGGGAGGTGGGGAGTGAGGGATGGATATAGAGGGAGGGAGGGAGGTGGGGAGTGAGGGAGGGAGAGGGAGGTGGGGAGTGAGGGATGGAGATAGAGGGAGGGAGGGAGGTGGGGAGTGAGGGATGGAGATAGAGGGAGGTGGGGAGTGAGGGATGGAGATAGAGGGAGGGAGGTAGAGGGAGGTGGGGAGTGAGGGATGGAGATAGAGGGAGGTGGGGAGTGAGGGATGGAGATAGAGGGAGGGAGGTGGGGAGTGAGGGATGGAGATAGAGGGAGGTGGGGAGTGAGGGATGGAGAAAGAGGGAGGGAGTGAGGTGGGGAGGGAGGGAGGTGGGGAGTGAGGGATGGAGATAGAGGGAGGGAGGGAGGTGGGGAGTGAGGGATGGAGATAGAGGGAGAGAGAGGGAGGTGGGGAGTGAGGGATGGAGATAGAGGGAGGTGGGGAGTGAGGGATGGAGATAGAGGGAGGTGGGGAGTGAGGGATGGAGATAGAGGGAGGTGGGGAGTGAGGGATGGAGATAGAGGGAGGTGGGGAGTGAGGGATGGAGATAGAGGGAGGTGGGGAGTGAGGGATGGAGATAGAGGGAGGGAGGGAGTGAGGGATGGAGATAGAGGGAGGGAGGGAGGTGGGGAGTGAGGGATGGAGATAGAGGGAGGGAGGGAGGTGGGGAGTGAGGGATGGAGATAGAGGGAGGGAGGGAGGTGGGGAGTGAGGGATGGAGATAGAGGGAGGGAGGTGGGGAGTGAGGGATGGAGATAGAGGGAGGGAGGGAGGTGGGGAGTTAGGGATGGAGACAGAGGGAGGGAGGTGGGGAGTGAGGGATGGAGATAGTGGGAGGGAGTGGGGAGTGAGGGATGGAGATAGAGGGAGGGAGGGAGGTGGGGAGTGAGGGATGGAGATAGAGGGAGGGAGGGAGGTGGGGAGTGAGGGATGGAGATAGAGGGAGGGAGGGAGGTGGGGAGTGAGGGAGGGAGATAGAGGGAGGGAGGGAGGTGGGGAGTGAGGGATGGAGATAGAGGGAGGGAGGGAGGTGGGGAGTGAGGGATGGAGATAGAGGGAGGTGGGGAGTGAGGGATGGAGATAGAGGGAGGGAGGTAGAGGGAGGTGGGGAGTGAGGGATGGAGATAGAGGGAGGTGGGGAGTGAGGGATGGAGATAGAGGGAGGGAGGTGGGGAGTGAGGGATGGAGATAGAGGGAGGTGGGGAGTGAGGGATGGAGATAGAGGGAGGGAGTGAGGTGGGGAGGGAGGGAGGTGGGGAGTGAGGGATGGAGATAGAGGGAGGGAGGGAGGTGGGGAGTGAGGGATGGAGATAGAGGGAGAGAGGGAGGTGGGGAGTGAGGGATGGAGATAGAGGGAGGTGGGGAGTGAGGGATGGAGATAGAGGGAGGTGGGAGTGAGGGATGGAGATAGAGGGAGGTGGGGAGTGAGGGATGGAGATAGAGGGAGGTGGGGAGTGAGGGATGGAGAAAGAGGGAGGGAGTGAGGTGGGGAGGGAGGGAGGTGGGGAGTGAGGGATGGAGATAGAGGGAGGGAGGGAGGTGGGGAGTGAGGGATGGAGATAGAGGGAGAGAGGGAGGTGGGGAGTGAGGGATGGAGATAGAGGGAGGTGGGGAGTGAGGGATGGAGATAGAGGGAGGTGGGGAGTGAGGGATGGAGATAGAGGGAGGTGGGGAGTGAGGGATGGAGATAGAGGGAGGTGGGGGAGTGAGGGATGGAGATAGAGGGAGGGAGGGAGTGAGGGATGGAGATAGAGGGAGGGAGGGAGGTGGGGAGTGAGGGATGGAGATAGAGGGAGGGAGGGAGGTGGGGAGTGAGGGATGGAGATAGAGGGAGGGAGGAGGTGGGGAGTGAGGGATGGAGATAGAGGGAGGGAGGGAGGTGGGGAGTTAGGGATGGAGACAGAGGGAGGGAGGTGGGGAGTGAGGGATGGAGATAGTTGGAGGGAGTGGGGAGTGAGGGATGGAGATAGAGGGAGGGAGGGAGGTGGGGAGTGAGGGATGGAGATAGAGGGAGGGAGGGAGGTGGGGAGTGAGGGATGGAGATAGAGGGAGGGAGGGAGGTGGGGAGTGAGGGAGGGCGATAGAGGGAGGGAGGGAGTTGGGGAGTGAGGGATGGAGATAGAGGGAGGGAGGGAGGTGGGGAGTGAGGGATGGAGATAGAGGGAGGTGGGGAGTGAGGGATGGAGATAGAGGGAGGGAGGGAGGTAGAGGGAGGTGGGGAGTGAGGGATGGAGATAGAGGGAGGTGGGGAGTGAGGGATGGAGATAGAGGGAGGGAGGTGGGGAGTGAGGGATGGAGATAGAGGGAGGTGGGGAGTGAGGGATGGAGATAGAGGGAGGGAGTGAGGTGGGGAGGGAGGGAGGTGGGGAGTGAGGGATGGAGATAGAGGGAGGGAGGGAGGTGGGGAGTGAGGGATGGAGATAGAGGGAGAGAGGGAGGTGGGGAGTGAGGGATGGAGATAGAGGGAGGTGGGGAGTGAGGGATGGAGATAGAGGGAGGTGGGGAGTGAGGGATGGAGATAGAGGGAGGTGGGGAGTGAGGGATGGAGATAGAGGGAGGTGGGGAGTGAGGGATGGAGATAGAGGGAGGTGGGGGGGAGTGAGGGATGGAGATAGAGGGAGGGAGGGAGTGAGGGATGGAGATAGAGGGAGGGAGGGAGGTGGGGAGTGAGGGATGGAGATAGAGGGAGGGAGGGAGGTGGGGAGTGAGGGATGGAGATAGAGGGAGGGAGGGAGGTGGGGAGTGAGGGATGGAGATAGAGGGAGGGAGGTGGGGAGTGAGGGATGGAGATAGAGGGAGGGAGGGAGGGAGGTGGGAGTTAGGGATGGAGACAGAGGGAGGGAGGTGGGGAGTGAGGGATGGAGATAGTGGGAGGGAGGTGGGGAGTGAGGGATGGAGATAGAGGGAGGGAGGGTGGGGAGTGAGGGATGGAGATAGAGGGAGGGAGGGAGGGAGGTGGGGAGTGAGGGATGGAGATAGAGGGAGGGAGGGAGGTGGGGAGTGAGGGATGGAGATAGAGGGAGGTGGGGAGTGAGGGATGGAGATAGAGGGAGGGAGGTGGGGAGTGAGGGATGGAGATAGAGGGAGGGAGGTGGGGAGTGAGTGATGGAGATAGAGGGAGGGAGGGAGGTGGGAAAGGAGACAGACAGAGAGAGTTAGAGGGAGGTGGGGAGTGAGGGATGGAGATAGAGGGAGGGAGGGAGGTGGGGAGTGAGGGATGGAGATAGAGTGAGGGAGGGAGGTGGGGGAGTGAGGGATGGAGATAGAGGGAGGGAGGGAGGTGGGGAGTGAGGGATGGAGATAGAAGGAGGGAGGGAGGTGGGGAGTGAGGGATGGAGATAGAGGGAGGGAGGGAGGTGGGGAGTGAGGGATGGAGATAGAGGGAGGGAGGGAGGGAGGTGGGGAGTGAGGGATGGAGATAGAGGGAGGGAGGGAGGTGGGGAGTGAGGGATGGATATAGAGGGAGGGAGGGAGGTGGGGAGTGAGGGATGGAGATAGAGGGAGGGAGGGAGGTGGGGAGTGAGGGATGGAGATAGAGGGAGGGAGGGAGGTGGGGAGTGAGGGATGGAGATAGAGGGAGGTAGGGAGGTGGGAAGGGAGAGAGAGAGAGAGTTAGAGGGAGGTGGGGAATGAGGGATGGAGATAGAGGGAGGGAGGGAGGTGGGGAGTGAGGGATGGAGATAGAGGGAGGGAGGGAGGTGGGAAGGGAGAGAGAGAGAGAGAGTTAGAGGGAGGTGGGGAGTGAGGGATGGAGATAGAGGGAGGGAGGGAGGGAGGTGGGGAGGGAGAGAGAGAGAGAGTTAGAGGGAGGTGGGGAAGTGAGGGATGGAGATAGAGGGAGGTGGGAGTGAGGGATGGAGATAGAGGGAGGGAGGGAGGTGGGGAGGGAGAGAGAGAGAGAGTTAGAAGGAGGTGGGGAGTGAGGGATGGAGATAGAGGGAATGAGGGAGGTGGGGAGGGAGAGAGAGAGAGAGTTAGAGGGAGGTGGGGAGTGAGGGATGGAGATAGAGGGAGGGAGGGAGGTGGGGAGTGAGGGATGGAGATAAGGGGAGGGAGGGAGGTGGGGAGGGAGGGATGGAGATAGAGGGAGGGAGGGAGGTGGGGAGTGAGGGATGGAGATAGTGGGAGGGAGGTGGGGAGTGAGGGATGGAGATAGAGAGGGAGTGGGAGTAGGGATGAGAGAGGAGATAGTGGGGAGGAGAGTGGGGAGGAGGGATGGAGATAGAGGGAGGGAGGGAGGTGGGGAGTGAGGGATGGAGATAGAGGGAGGGAGGGAGGTGGGGAGTGAGGGATGGAGATAGAGGGAGGGAGGGAGGTGGGGAGTGAGGGAGGGCGATAGAGGGAGGGAGGGAGGTGGGGAGTGAGGGATGGAGATAGAGGGAGGGAGGGAGGTGGGGAGTGAGGGATGGAGATAGAGGGAGGTGGGGAGTGAGGGATGGAGATAGAGGGAGGGAGGTAGAGGGAGGTGGGGAGTGAGGGATGGAGATAGAGGGAGGTGGGGAGTGAGGGATGGAGATAGAGGGAGGGAGGTGGGGAGTGAGGGATGGAGATAGAGGGAGGTGGGGAGTGAGGGATGGAGATAGAGGGAGGGAGTGAGGTGGGGAGGGAGGGAGGTGGGGAGTGAGGGATGGAGATAGAGGGAGGGAGGGAGGTGGGGAGTGAGGGATGGAGATAGAGGGAGAGAGGGAGGTGGGGAGTGAGGGATGGAGATAGAGGGAGGTGGGGAGTGAGGGATGGAGATAGAGGGAGGTGGGGAGTGAGGGATGGAGATAGAGGGAGGTGGGGAGTGAGGGATGGAGATAGAGGGAGGTGGGGAGTGAGGGATGGAGATAGAGGGAGGTGGGGAGTGAGGGATGGAGATAGAGGGAGGGAGGGAGTGAGGGATGGAGATAGAGGGAGGGAGGGAGGTGGGGAGTGAGGGATGGAGATAGAGGGAGGGAGGGAGGTGGGGAGTGAGGGATGGAGATAGAGGGAGGGAGGGAGGTGGGGAGTGAGGGATGGAGATAGAGGGAGGGAGGTGGGGAGTGAGGGATGGAGATAGAGGGAGGGAGGGAGGTGGGGAGTTAGGGATGGAGACAGAGGGAGGGAGGTGGGGAGTGAGGGATGGAGATAGTGGGAGGGAGGTGGGGAGTGAGGGATGGAGATAGAGGGAGGGAGGTGGGGAGTGAGGGATGGAGATAGAGGGAGGGAGGGAGGTGGGGAGTGAGGGATGGAGATAGAGGGAGGGAGGGAGGTGGGGAGTGAGGGATGGAGATAGAGGGAGGTGGGGAGTGAGGGATGGAGATAGAGGGAGGGAGGTGGGGAGTGAGGGATGGAGATAGAGGGAGGGAGGTGGGGAGTGAGTGATGGAGATAGAGGGAGGGAGGGAGGTGGGAAGGAGACAGAGAGAGAGAGTTAGAGGGAGGTGGGGAGTGAGGGATGGAGATAGAGGGAGGGAGGGAGGTGGGGAGTGAGGGATGGAGATAGAGGGAGGGAGGGAGGTGGGGAGTGAGGGATGGAGATAGAGGGAGGGAGGGAGGTGGGGAGTGAGGGATGGAGATAGAAGGAGGGAGGAGGTGGGGAGTGAGGGATGGAGATAGAGGGAGGGAGGGAGGTGGGGAGTGAGGGATGGAGATAGAGGGAGGGAGGGAGGGAGGTGGGGAGTGAGGGATGGAGATAGAGGGAGGGAGGGAGGTGGGGAGTGAGGGATGGATATAGAGGGAGGGAGGGAGGTGGGGAGTGAGGGATGGAGATAGAGGGAGGAGGGAGGTGGGGAGTGAGGGATGGAGATAGAGGGAGGGAGGGAGGTGGGGAGTGAGGGATGGAGATAGAGGGAGGTAGGGAGGTGGGAGGGAGAGAGAGGAGAGTTAGAGGGAGGTGGGGAATGAGGGATGGAGATAGAGGGAGGGAGGGAGGTGGGGAGTGAGGGATGGAGATAGAGGGAGGGAGGGAGGTAGGAAGGGAGAGAGAGAGAGAGAGTTAGAGGGAGGTGGGGAGTGAGGGATGGAGATAGAGGGAGGGAGGGGGGAGGTGGGGAGGGGAGAGAGAGAGAGTTAGAGGGAGGTGGGGAGTGAGGGATGGAGATAGAGGGAGGTGGGGAGTGAGGGATGGAGATAGAGGGAGGGAGGGAGGTGGGGAGGAGAGAGAGAGAGAGTTAGAAGGAGGGAGTGAGGGATGGAGATAGAGGGAGGGAGGGAGGTGGGGAGTGAGGGATGGAGATAAGGGGAGGGAGGGAGGGTGGGGAGGGAGGGAGAGTTAGAGGGAGGTGGGAGTGAGGGATGGAGATAGAGGGAGGGAGGGAGGTGGGGAGTGAGGGATGGAGATAGAGGGAGGGAGGGAGGTGGGGAGTGAGGGATGGAGATAGAGGGAGGTGGGGAGGGAGAGGAGAGTTAGAGGGAGGTGGGGAGGGAGGGATGGAGATAGAGGGAGTGAGGGAGGTGGGGAGTGAGGGATGGAGATAGAGGGAGGGAGGGAGGTGGGGAGTGAGGGATGGAGATAGAGGGAGGTAGGGAGGTGGGAAGGGAGTGAGAGAGGGAGGTTGAGGGAGGTGGGGAATGAGGGATGGAGATAGAGGGAGGGAGGTGGGGAGTGAGGGATTGTGATAGAGGGAGGGAGGGAGGTGGGAAGGAGACAGAGAGAGAGTTAGAGGGAGGTGGGGGTGAGGGATGGAGATAGAGGGAGGGAGGGAGGTGGGGAGTGAGGGATGGAGATAGAGGGAGGGAGGGAGGTGGGGAGTGAGGGATGGAGATAGAGGGGAGGGAGGGAGGTGGGAAGGGAGAGAGTGAGTGAGTTAGAGGGAGGTGGGGAGTGAGGGATGGAGATAGAGGGAGGGTGGGAGGTGGGGTGTGAGGGATGGAGATAGAGGGAGGGAGGGAGGTGGGGAGTGAGGGATGGAGATAGAGGGAGGGGGGAGGTGGGGAGTGTGGGATGGAGATAGAGGGAGGGAGGGAGGTGGGGAGTGAGGATGGAGATAGAGGGAGGGAGGGAGGTGGGGAGTGAGGGATGGAGATAGAGGGAGGGAGGGAGGTTGGGAGTGAGGGATGGAGATAGAGGGAGGTGGGGAGTGAGGGAGGGAGATAGAGGGAGGGAGGGAGGTGGGGAGTGAGGGATGGAGATAGAGGGAGGTGGGGAGTGAGGGATGGAGATAGAGGGAGGGAGGTGGGGAGTGAGGGATGGAGATAGAGGGAGGGAGGTGGGGAGGGAGGGAGGTGGGGAGTGAGGGATGGAGATAGAGGGAGGGAGGGAGGTGGGGAGTGAGGGATGGAGATAGAGGGAGGGAGGGAGGGAGGGAGGTGGGGAGTGAGGGATGGAGATGGAGGGAGGGAGGGAGGTGGGGAGTGAGGGATGGAGATGGAGGGAGGGGAGGGAGGTGGGGAGTGAGGGATGGAGATAGAGGGAGGGAGGGAGGCGGGGAGTGAGGGATGGAGATAGAGGGAGGGAGGGAGGTGGGGAGTGAGGGATGGAGATAGAGGGAGGGAGGGAGGTAGGGGAGTGAGGGATGGAGATAGAGGGAGGGAGGGAGGTTGGGAGTGAGGGATGGAGATAGAGGGAGGTGGGGAGTGAGGGAGGGAGATAGAGGGAGGGAGGGAGGTGGGGAGTGAGGGATGGAGATAGAGGGAGGTGGGGAGTGAGGGATGGAGATAGAGGGAGGGAGGTGGGGAGTGAGGGATGGAGATAGAGGGAGGGAGGTGGGGAGGGAGGGAGGTGGGGAGTGAGGGATGGAGATAGAGGGAGGGAGGGAGGTGGGGAGTGAGGGATGGAGATAGAGGGAGGGAGGGAGGGAGGGAGGTGGGGAGTGAGGGATGGAGATGGAGGGAGGGAGGGAGGTGGGGAGTGAGGGATGGAGATAGAGGGAGGGAGGGAGGTGGGGAGTGAGGGATGGAGATAGAGGGAGGGAGGGAGGCGGGGAGTGAGGGATGGAGATAGAGGGAGGGAGGGAGGTGGGGAGTGAGGGATGGAGATAGAGGGAGGGAGGGAGTAGGGGAGTGAGGGATGGAGATAGAGGGAGGGCGGGAGGTGGGGAGTGAGGGATGGAGATAGAGGGAGGTAGGGAGGTGGGAAGGGAGAGAGAGAGAGAGTTAGAGGGAGGTGGGGAGTGAGTGATGGAGATAGAGGGAGGGAGGGAGGTGGGGAGGGAGGGAGGTGGGGAGTGAGGGATGGAGATAGAGGGAGGGAGGGAGGTGGGGAGTGAGGGATGGAGATGGAGGGAGGTGGGGAGTGAGGGATAGAGATAGAGGGAGGTGGGGAGTGAGGGATAGAGATAGAGGGAGGTGGGGAGTGAGGGATAGAGATAGAGGGAGGTGGGGAGTGAGGGATGGAGATAGAGGGAGGTGGGGAGTGAGGGATGGAGATAGAGGGAGGGAGGGAGGGAAATTTCACCTGTTCTAGGAACGTTTATTTTTAGGTTGCAGAGGTTCTGAGAATGTTTTACTCTGGTTCCTTTAAAGTTTTCCTATGAGGTTTTATTAACACTCTGAGAACAGAAATGATAGGCTATTTGGATGTTTTTGAATAACTTCCTCATTACTTTCACTGAATTTTTCAGGAATACCTTTTTGAACTCCCATCACAGACAGGACTTATGGAAATACATTTATTTAGGCATTAATCATGTGAACACATTTCTTTTTTATTGTGACACGCCATCAGTGAGATTCCAGCCAATGATCTTCTCTTCTCTGTCCATTAAATTCTTCCACTGCGCCACCAGGATGGAGCTAGCATGAAATATTTATTTACTCATACAAGCTGTTCGTTTTAGTCTATTCAAACAGACCCCATTTCAAAGGAAACAAGTACTCATTAAGATCAGGTGTGGCCATTTAGTGGGTGCGGACAACACACCTGTCACGACTTCCGCCGAAGTTGGTGCCTCTCCTTGTTCGGGCGGCGTTCGGCGGTCATCGTCACCGGCTTTCTAGCTGCAAACAATCCACGTTTCTTTTTCCATTTGTTATGTCTTGATTGTTCACACCTGGTTCCCATCTCGTTATGATTATTTTCCCTATTTAACCCTCTGGTTCTCATTATGTTTTGTGCGTGATTGTTTGCTTGTCATCGTGTTAGTTGTTTTGTGTCAGGATTATTTATCCCTGCGTGGATTTTGATTTATGAGTTTCTTCGAGAGTAAAGTATGTTATTTTACTCAGTTCTGTGTCCTGCGCTTGACTCTATCCTCACCTCCACATAACTGACAACACCTGAACACACCTAACAAGATAGAGGATGGAGAGAGTTCTGTTGATGCTGAGAACGGAATGCATATTTTTGTTAATTACATTCTCAGAACGTTCTCTGAACATCAATACAGTTTTCTTGCGATTTTTATTTTTGTATTTACAAGTTAAACATTTTATTAGTCGTATGTACGGGATACACATGGTATACACTGTCTCTCTCTCTCTCTCTCTCTCTCTGTCTCTTTCTGTCTCTCTCTCTCTCTCTCTCTCTCTCTCTCTCTCTCTCTCTCTCTCTCGCTCTCTCTCTCTCTCGCGGCAGGGTTCCCCACCATTACAGCACCAATGATCCACTCTGTTGTGTCCGACTGGAGGAGAGAAAAAACAGCTGAGTCTGCTCACGTCCACAGATGTGTGTGTGTGTCAGGTGGGGCGCTATGTGTGTGGGTGTATGTCCATGTGTAAGTATGTTCATGTGTGTGTCATTGGGATGTCTCAGGAGAGAAACACTTGGACAATGAGATGGATCCAGAAGGTACTTCCGGAAGGCAAGAAGAGGTGACCAATGAGATTTCTAATCACTTCAGGTTGACCTTGAGGAACAACTCTGGAATAATGTACGGCAAGCCAGAGGAGGGTAGGAGGATCATCTAACATTCTTTCATTACATTTCATTTTATTTTTTTCTCAGTCACTGTTGCCACTGTTGGCCACAACATGTGGGGGTGAATGACTGGGTATAAAACACATTGTGTTACAGATTTCTTCACTGATTTTAAAACAGTCTATCAGAGAATCAGTGACAACAGCAGGCTACCTTCACATCATTAGATTACCATTATCCAATAAAGGATTTCACCTGATCAACCCAATAGACCCAACAAACACTATCAAAAACTATCCCATGCTTCCAGCCAGAACAGCCTTTAGCCTGATACAAGCTCACGCTTCACCAGACCATTCCTTCCTCGTCCCTACTTCTATGGGGAGTGGCTGAGTGGTGAATGGTAAGTACATCATCCATATTAGGACATCCTCAACCCTCATCCTAATACAGATGCCGTACTCCCTATTCAAATGAATGCCTTAATGGTAAGGGTCATCTCCTCCCTGCCCACCCTACAACCCCCATATCCCTCTCCCTTTCCCACACTTTACCCCAGCTCTCCAGCCTCTCTCCCCACCACAAGCTAAATCGAATCCACTTACTTCAATAAGTACCTGCTTAAGTACTCTGTTCCTCAAGCTCATTTAAATCATCCATCACGGGGAGTGGAGGGAATGGGAGCTTGCTGGCGATAGCAGCACATTAGCCTGCAGGCCTCTTATCACTGACAGCCTGCAAGCCTGCGGCAAGCTGGTGAAAGCCTGTCTAATGCTGCTCTAATAGTGGAACTCAAACCATACCTGATACAGTGTCAGAGAGAGATAGATACAGAGAGAGACACATAGACAGAGAGACAGAGACAGAGAGAGAGAGACACAGAGACATAGACAGAGAGACAGAGACAGAGACAGAGAGAGAGAGAGATAGAGAGAGAGAGACACACAGAGAGATAGATACAGAGAGAGATAGAGACCGAGAGAGACAGAGACAGAGAGAGAGACAGAGAGACAGAGAGAGAGAGAGATAGATACAGAGAGAGATAGAGACAGAGAGAGAGAGACAGAGAGAGAGAGACAGAGAGAGACAGAGACACAGAGACAGAGAGAGAGAGACAGAGAGAGAGACAGAGAGAGAGAGAGAGACAGAGACAGAGACAGAGACAGAGACAGAGAGAGATAGATACAGAGAGAGAGACACATACAGAGAGAGATAGAGACAGAGACAGAGAGAGACAGAGACAGAGACAGAGACAGAGAGAGACAGAGAGAGAGACAGAGAGACAGAGACAGAGAGATAGAGAGAGAGACAAAGAGAGAGATACAGAGAGAGATAGAGACAGAGAGAGAGAGACAGAGACAGAGAGAGAGAGACAGAGAGAGAGAGACAGAGACAGAGACAGAGAGAGACAGAGACAGAGACAGAGAGAGATAGATACAGAGAGAGATAGAGACAGAGACAGAGAGACAGAGAGAGAGAGAGACAGAGACAGAGACAGAGAGACAGAGAGAGAGAGATAGATACAGAGAGAGAGAGACAGAGAGAGAGAGAGAGAGAGAGAGAGAGAGAGAGAGAGAGAGACAGATACAGAGACAGAGACGGAAAGGGAGGGAGGGAACAAAAGAGAGAGAGAGAGAGAGAGAGAGAGAGAGAGAGAGATTGGGGTTCTGGATTCTGTCACTTATTGGTAAAGAAGTGGTGATATTGATTTTGTTGGGAAATGGTTGATTGTCGTAGAGTGATAGCATTCCTCAGGCATAGCCATGGTGTTCTATGGAAACAGGATTTAAGATCATTCAGCTCAAGTGTAAAACGCCTATCAAAGTCCAAAATGTGTAGGTGTACACACAGCTGTGTTCTAGAACATTGGACCGTTGGCTTTCATACTTTTTGAATTCTCAGTGCGGCTCAAGCTATTTTTCCAGCTGTTACACATTGAAATGAATAGAGGACGTGTACGTGGAGTCGCGATGGTTGTGAATTTGGTCGGCTGTGCCTCCCCGCGGATGGTGGTAGAGCCACGTAGCTATGTCACAATGGATGATGGACTGTCACATCTCTGCGTCTGTGGACTCTGAATTGCGCTGAACACTGACCAAACACGCAAACACACTCACAAACACACACCCTCCCTCAAGACAGCCCCAGTGCCATCCTACCTTGGCGATCTGGACACACCAGTTGAGCAGCAGTTGAGAGCCGATGTTGTCCTTGTGTTCGTGGACGTAGTCGAGGAGGCAGCCGTGGGGCATGAGCTGGGTGACCAGCTGTGTGGTGGGGCTCAGGCAGACCCCCAGGAGACGGACCAGGTGGGGGTGCTCCATGCTGGCCATAATCAGAGCCTCCTGGTGGGGATAGATAGGGACTCAGGCCTGGGGAAATCTGACATAACACTGTGGACGGAGGGAGGGAGGATACAGAGCAAACAGCCAAGTGCACACAGGTGGAAGGGGAAATACAAGTGTTATGGTGATAGGTGTTGACAGAGTGTAGTGTAGTGTAGTGTAGTGTAGTGTAGTGTAGTGTAGTGTAGTGTAGTGTAGTGAATGCCAGGGTGTGTGTGTATGTGTCACAGACACCTTTGACCGACACCCATTCACCATTATTTCTCCCTCTATCGTCTCTCTAGCTACACACAGCCTCCCTCTATCTTCTATCTAGCTACACACAGCCTCCCTCTATCTTCTATCTAGCTACACACAGCCTCCCTCTATCTTCTATCTAGCTACACACAGCCTCCCTCTATCTTCTCTCTAGCTACACACAGCCTCCCTATATCTTCTCTCTAGCTACACACAGCCTCCCTCTATATTCTCTCTAGCTACAAACAGCCTCCATCTATCTTCTCTCTAGCTACACACAGCCTCCATCTATCTTCTCTCTAGCTACACACAGCCTCCCTCTATCTTCTCTCTAGCTACACACAGCCTCCCTCTATCTTCTCTCTAGCTACACACAGCCTCCCTCTATCTTCTCTCTAGCTACACACAGCCTCCCTCTATCTTCTATCTAGCTACAAACAGCCTCCATCTATCTTCTCTCTAGCTACACACAGCCTCCCTCTATCTTCTCTCTAGCTACACACAGCCTCCCTCTATCTTCTCTCTAGCTACAAACAGCCTCCATCTATCTTCTCTCTAGCTACACACAGCCTCCCTCTATGTTCTCTCTTGCAACACACAGCCTGGCTGACTTCTACTCTAGTTACACACAGCCTGGCTGACTTCTACTCTAGTTTCACACAGCCTGGCTGATTTCTACTCTAGCTACACACAGACTGGCTGACTTCTACTCTAGTTACACACAGCCTGGCTGATTTCTACTCTAGCTACACACAGACTGGCTGACTTCTACTCTAGTTACACACAGCCTGGCTGACTTCTACTCTAGTTTCACACAGCCTGGCTGATTTCTACTCTAGCTACACACAGACTGGCTGACTTCTACTCTAGTTACACAAAGCCTGGCTGACTTCTACTCTAGTTTCACACAGCCTGGCTGATTTCTACTCTAGCTACACACAGACTGGCTGACTTCTACTCTAGTTACACAAAGCCTGGCTGACTTCTACTCTAGCTACACATAGCCTGGCTGACTTCTACTCTAGCTACACATAGCGTGGCTGATTGCTACATTCTCAGCGCAAAGATCAGGTATTTTAAAGCTGCCGGGGGCTTGATAGATGAAGGGCCTTTACATTTAGATTCTAAAGGAGGTGAGAGTGGCTCAGCGGTGGAGAGTAGATTAATCCCGGCACAGTGCAGGCAGTAGAGAGGTCCTTTTGACACCGACAGTGCTCTGATTTAACACCGCGGTAAAGTAGCAGCATTACATCTCCACATCATAAAACTTCAGCCCAGAGTACAGACAAAAATGGTCGTGGAAGTCTGAACCAGACACTCACACGGGAAGAAAACTAGCTTTGTGAGTCTCTGTTGTGTGACAGGAGGCCCTGACAGTTGTTAGAAGGGAGTGTGCTTCTGTACTAGGATATGAGGGCTAATATATGAGGTGGTGTGTGTGTGTGTGTGATGAGAGTGTGTTTAGGGATATCTCGCTCATCTTCCACACACACACACACACACACACACACACACACACACACACACACACACACACACACACACTCACACACACACACACACACACACACACACACACACACACACACACACACACACACACACACACACACACACAGGGATAGACTGGCACAGCCCCAGGGATAGACTGGCACAACCCCAGGGATAGAATGGCACAGCCCCAGGGATAGAATGGCACAGCCCCAGGGATAGAATGGCACAACCCCAGGGATAGAATGGCACAACCCCAGGGATAGAATGGCACAGCCCCAGGGATAGAATGGCACAACCCCAGGGATAGAATGGCACAACCCCAGGGATAGACTGGCACAACCCCAGGGATAGACTGGCACAGCCCCAGGGATAGAATGGCACAACCCCAGGGATAGAATGGCACAGCCCCAGGGATAGAATGGCACAACCCCAGGGATAGACTGGCACAACCCCAGGGATAGAATGGCACAGCCCCAGGGATAGAATGGCACAACCCCAGGGATAGAATGGCACAACCCCAGGGATAGAATGGCACAGCCCCAGGGATAGAATGGCACAACCCCAGGGATAGAATGGCACAACCCCAGGGATAGAATGGCACAACCCCAGGGATAGACTGGCACAACCCCAGGGATAGACTGGCACAACCCCAGGGATAGAATGGCACAGCCCCAGGGATAGAATGGCACAACCCCAGGGATAGAATGGCACAGCCCCAGGGATAGAATGGCACAACCCCAGGGATAGAATGGCACAACCCCAGGGATAGAATGGCACAACCCCAGGGATAGAATGGCACAACCCCAGGGATAGACTGGCACAACCCCAGGGATAGAATGGCACAACCCCAGGGATAGAATGGCACAACCCCAGGGATAGAATGGCACAACCCCAGGGATAGAATGGCACAACCCCAGGGATAGAATGGCACAACCCCAGGGATAGAATGGCACAACCCCAGGGATAGAATGGCACAACCCCAGGGATAGAATGGCACAACCCCAGGGATAGAATGGCACAACCCCAGGGATAGAATGGCACAACCCCAGGGATAGACTGGCACAGCCCCAGGGATAGAATGGCACAACCCCAGGGATGCAAAGCTGTGTGTGTGTGTGTGTTTAAGTTTATGAGTGTCTTTATGAGTGTGTTCATGAGTATCTTTATGAGTAATAAAGAGTTGTTAATATAATCATTCATTAGTCCAAACTACACACACACACACACACACACACAAACACACACACACACACACACACACACACACACACACACACACACACACACACACACACACACACACACACACACACACACACACACACACATACACACACACGCGCACACACACGCGCACACACATCCACTTCCAGACAGTAAATGATGCTAAGCAGTTTATGTGTGTGTGTGTGAGGGAGAACAGCTTGCTGGCTCCTGGTCTGTCTCTAACTGTCACAGTGGCAGCCTGTGGGCCTGCTTTTAGATAGTCGTTTAAAAACTGGGGAGCCATGTGGGCTCTGGATGTCCAACGCCATCCACTGGGAGACAGGAAGGAGGGAGAAGAAAGGGAGGGAGGATGGGGCTTTTCAATTAGGTTTGGCAAAATGCCTCTCTCTCCAACCAGCATGCTTGATAGACCCTACCCCAATCCTCCACCCTACCTCATCGTCACTCCTACCCCATACTCTATCCTACCACATCCTCCACCCCTACCCCATCCCCTATCCTACCCCATTCTCTAATCCCTACCCCATCTACCCTACCCATTCCTCTATCCTACCCCATCATCTTTCATACCCCATCCTCCACCCTACCATCCTCTATTCTACCCCATAATCTAACCCCTATCCCATCCCTTATCCTACCCCATTCTCTAACCCTACCCCATTCTCTTATCCCTACCCCATCCTCTACCCTACCCTATCCTCTATCCTACCCCTTCCTCTATCCTTCCCCATACCCCTCCTACCCAATCCTATATCCTACCCCATCTTCTATCCTACCCATCCTCTGTCCTACCCCATCCTCTCCCATCCTCTGTCCTACCCCATCATTCCTCCTACCCTATCCTCAATCCTACCCCATTCTCCATCCTAACCCATCCTCTATCCTACCCTATCCTCTATCCTACCACATCCTCTATCCTACCCCTTACTCTGTCCTACCACATCCTCGATCCTACCACACCCTCTAATCCTACCCCATAATCTATTCTACCCCATTCTCTATCCTACCCCATCCTCTAACCCCAATCCCATCCACTGTCCTACCCCATTCTCTATTCTACCCCATCCTCTAACCTACCCCATCCTCTAACCCCAATCCCATCCACCGTTCTACCCCATTCTCTATTCTACCCCATCCTCTAACCTACCCCATCCTCTAAACTACCCCATCCTCTGTCTGACCCAATCCTCTGTCCGACCCAATCCTCTGTCCTACCCCATCCTCTATCCTACCCCAATCCTCTACCCCTACCCCATCCTCTAACCCCTACCCCATCCTCTAACCCTTACCCCATCCTCTTCCCCTACCCCATCCTCTAACCTACCCCATCCTCTAACCCCTACCATATCCTCTAACCCCTACCCCATCAACTAATCCCTACCCCATCCTCTAAACCCTACCCCAGCCTCTAATCCCTACCCCATCCTCTAATCACTACCCCATCCTTAACCCTACCCCATCCTCCATCCTACCCCGTCCCCTAATCCCTACCCATCCTCTAACCCTTACCCCATCCTCTATCCTACCCTATCCTCTAATCCCTACCCATTCTCTAATCCCTATCCCATCCTCTAATCCTAACCCCATCCTCAATTCCCAACCCCATCTTCTAATCACTACCCCATCATGTAACCCAACCCCATCCTCTAAACCCTACCCCAGGCTCTAATTCCTACCCCAGCCTCTACTCCCTACCCCATCCTATAAACCCTACCCCATCCTCAAACCCTTACCCCATCCTCTACCCCCTACCCCATCCACTTTCCTACCCCGTCCTCTATCCCTACCCCATCCTCTAATCCCTACCCCATCCTCTAGCCCCTACCCCAGCCCCTAATCTCTACCCCATCCTTTAATCCCAACCCCATCCTCTAATCCCTACCCCATCCTCTAATCCCTACTCCATCCTCTAACCCAACCCCATCCTATAATCCCTACCCCATCCACTAATCCCTACCCCATCCTCTAATCCCTACCCCATCCTCTAATCCCTACCCCATCCTCTAACCCCAACCCCAGCCTCTATTCTCTACCCCATCCTCTAATCCCTACCCCATCCTCTAATCCCTACCCCATTCTCTAATCCCTACCCCAGCCTTTATCCCTACCCCGTCCTCTAAACCCTACCCCATCCTCTAACCCCAACCCCAGCCTCCAAACTCTACCCCATCCTCTAACCCCAACCCAAGCCTCTAATCCCTACCCCATTCTCTAATCCCTACCCATCCTCTAATCCCCACCCCATCCTCTACCTCTACCCCATCCTCTATTCCATACCCCATCCTCTACCCCATCCTCTATCCCCTACCCAATCCTCTAACCCATACCCCATCCTCTATCCTACTCCATCCTCTATCCCCTACCCAATCCTCTAACCTACCCCCAACCCAGGCTTGGCTCAAAGGCAAGTCAAGGGCTTCTAGCCCCTCTCCCTCTGTCCTCTTCCCTGCAAACCCTCTACCCAGTGGTACAGACAAGGCTATATGCCATATAAACACCTGGTGATGTTAACAGACCTGGTGCAATAGACTACATGTCAGCCATTACGCTGGGGGTAGGAGTTTCTGGGCTGAACTGATCAACCTGACTAGACTGAGGTTTCAGAAGATGGAATGAGCTCAACTAATATCAACACACACACACACACACACACACACACACACACACACACACACACACACACACACACACACACACACACACACACACACACACACACACACACACACACACACACACACACACACACACACACACACACACACACACACAGTTGTGGTGTAATACTCACGTCCATGAACTCCACGTTTGCTTTGGGCCCCGTAGCCTCGTTCAGGATCTTTATGGCCACTGGGATCTTTACTGTCTCTCCCTCTGGGACCCAGATACCCTGAAATACACAGGCAAGGAGAGTTACCACTGGGATCTTTACTGTCTCTCCCTCTGGGACCCAGATGCCCTGAAATACACAGGCAAGGAGAGTTACCACTTGGATCTTTACTGTCTCTCCCTCTGGGACCCAGATACCCTGAAATACACAGGCAAGGAGAGTTACCACTGTGATCTTCACTGTCTCTCCCTCTGGGACCCAGATACCCTGAAATACACAGGCAAGGAGAGTTACCACAGGGATCTTTACTGTCTCTCCCTCTGGGACCCAGATACCCTGAAATACACAGGCAAGGAGAGATACCACTTGGATCTTTACTGTCTCTCCCTCTGGGACCCAGATGCCCTGAAATACACAGGCAAGGAGAGTTACCACTTGGATCTTTACTGTCTCTCCCTCTGGGACCCAGATGCCCTGAAATACATAGGCAAGGAGAGATACCACTGTGATCTTTACTGTCTCTCCCTCTGGGACCCAGATGCCCTGAAATACACAGGCAAGGAGAGATACCACTGTGATCTTTACTGTCTCTCCCTCTGGGACCCAGATGCCCTGAAATACACAGGCAAGGAGAGATACCACTGGGATCTTTACTGTCTCTCCCTCTGGGACCCAGATGCCCTGAAATACACAGGCAAGGAGAGATACCACTTGGATCTTTACTGTCTCTCCCTCTGGGACCCAGATGCCCTGAAATACATAGGCAAGGAGAGATACCACTGGTAAACACACACTCCTATGGACATATCGACACACTTTGACACACTGAAAGGAGACACATAAACCCTTCCCACAATCTCAGAGAATAAAAGCAATGTCAGAAATAATGAGAAAAGACAGACACTCACAAACATACACAGTATTACACAAAGTCACACTGTCATCCGTCATATCAGGACAGAACCAGGCGGAATAATGAAAGGCAAAATAATGAAAGGCAAATGAATGAAAGGCACACTCACAAACAGAGGCACAATCAACCGTACCTTGTGGACTGTGCCGAAGGCTCCTGAGCCGAGGATCTTAACCCTCTTGAGCTCTGTCTCTTTGAGGATGCGAAGCTGGGCCTGGTTGGGGGCCGTACCGCTAGGGGTCAGGGGCTCCACCAACTGGAACACACACACATATACACACACACACACACACACACACACACACACACACACACACACACACACACACACACACACACACACACACACACACACACACACACACACACACACACACACACACGGTCAATACCTCCATCAGCCGACCAATCAATGCACATCTTAATGAGCCAATCAGCCTATCAGGGCCCTTCATATAGGTTTATCACAAACATAATCAACCAGCTCAGCATCGGTCATCAAACACCATAATGAGACCATATATCTGTCGGTCAGAGTGTGTGTGTGTTCGTGTGTATGTGTGTGTGTATTTCTGTTCGCTGTGTGTGTGTGTGTCTCTCCCTATTCGCTCTGTGTGTCTCTCTGTTCGCTGTGTGTGTGTGTGTCTCTCTGTTCGCTGTGTGTGTGTGTGTCTCTCCCTATTCGCTCTGTGTGTCTCTCTGTTCGCTGTGTGTGTGTGTGTCTCTCTGTTCGCTGTGTGTGTCTCTCTTTTTGCTGTGTGTGTCTCTCTCTGTTCACTGTGTGTGTGTCTGTGTGTGTGTGTCTCTGTTCGCTGTGTGTATGTCTCTCTATCTTCCTATGTGTCTCTCTATGTTCCTGTGTGTCTCTCTATGTTCCTGTGTGTCTCTCTATGTTCCTGTCTCTCTATGTTCCTGTGTGTCTCTCTATGTTCCTGTGTGTCTCTCTATGTTCCTGTGTGTCTCTCTATGTTCCTGTGTGTCTCTCTATGTTTCTGTGTTTCTCTCTATGTTTCTGTGTGTCTCTCTATGTTCCTGTGTCTCTATGTTCCTGTGTGTCTCTCTATGTTTCTGTGTGTCTCTCTATGTTCCTGTGTGTCTCTCTATGTTTCTGTGTCTCTATGTTCCTGTGTGTCTCTCTATGTTCCTGTGTCTCTATGTTCCTGTGTGTCTCTATGTTCCTGTGTGTCTCTCTATGTTCCTGTGTGTCTCTCTATGTTCCTGTGTGTCTCTCTATGTTTCTGTGTGTCTCTCTATGTTTCTGTGTGTCTCTCTATGTTTCTGTGTGTCTCTCTATGTTCCTGTCTCTCTATGTTCCTGTGTGTCTCTCTATGTTCCTGTGTGTCTCTCTATGTTCCTGTGTGTCTATCTATGTTCCTGTTTGTCTCTCTATGTTCCTGTCTCTCTATGTTCCTGTGTGTCTCTATGTTCCTGTGTGTCTCTATGTTCCTGTGTGTCTCTCTATGTTCCTGTGTGTCTCTCTATGTTCCTGTGTCTCTATGTTCCTGTGTCTCTATGTTCCTGTGTGTCTCTCTATGTTCCTGTCTCTCTATGTTCCTGTGTGTCTCTCTATGTTCCTGTGTGTCTCTCTATGTTCCTGTGTGTCTCTCTATGTTCCTGTGTCTCTATGTTCCTGTCTCTCTATGTTCCTGTGTGTCTCTCTATGTTCCTGTGTGTCTCTCTATGTTCCTGTGTGTCTCTCTATGTTCCTGTGTGTCTCTCTATGTTCCTGTGTCTCTATGTTCCTGTGTCTCTCTATGTTCCTGTCTCTCTATGTTCCTGTGTCTCTCTATGTTCCTGTGTGTCTCTCTATGTTCCTGTGTGTCTCTCTATGTTCCTGTGTCTCTCTATGTTCCTGTGTCTCTATCTTCCTGTGTGTCTCTCTATGTTCCTGTGTGTCTCTCTATGTTCCTGTGTGTCTCTCTATGTTCCTGTGTGTCTCTCTATGTTTCTGTGTGTCTCTCTATGTTCCTGTGTCTCTATGTTCCTGTGTGTCTCTCTATGTTTCTGTGTTTCTCTCTATGTTTCTGTGTGTCTCTCTTTGTTCCTGTGTCTCTATGTTCCTGTGTGTCTCTCTATGTTTCTGTGTGTCTCTCTATGTTTCTGTGTGTCTCTCTATGTTTCTGTGTCTCTATGTTCCTGTGTCTCTATGTTCCTGTGTGTCTCTCTATGTTTCTGTGTGTCTCTCTATGTTCCTGTGTGTCTCTCTATGTTCCTGTGTGTCTCTATGTTCCTGTGTGTCTCTCTATGTTCCTGTGTGTCTATGTTCCTGTGTGTCTCTATGTTCCTGTGTGTCTCTCTATGTTCCTGTGTGTCTCTCTATGTTCCTGTGTGTCTCTCTATGTTTCTGTGTGTCTCTCTATGTTCCTGTCTCTCTATGTTCCTGTGTGTCTCTCTATGTTCCTGTGTGTCTCTCTATGTTCCTGTGTGTCTATCTATGTTCCTGTGTGTCTCTCTATGTTCCTGTGTGTCTCTCTATGTTCCTGTGTGTCTATCTATGTTCCTGTTTGTCTCTCTATGTTCCTGTCTCTCTATGTTCCTGTGTGTCTCTATGTTCCTGTGTGTCTCTATGTTCCTGTGTGTCTCTCTATGTTCCTGTGTGTCTCTATGTTCCTGTGTCTCTATGTTCCTGTGTGTCTCTCTATGTTCCTGTCTCTCTATGTTCCTGTGTGTCTCTCTATGTTCCTGTGTGTCTCTCTATGTTCCTGTGTGTCTCTATGTTCCTGTGTCTCTATGTTCCTGTGTGTCTCTCTATGTTCCTGTGTCTCTATGTTCCTGTGTGTCTCTCTATGTTCCTGTCTCTCTATGTTCCTGTGTGTCTCTCTATGTTCCTGTGTGTCTCTCTATGTTCCTGTGTGTCTCTCTATGTTCCTGTGTCTCTATGTTCCTGTCTCTCTATGTTCCTGTGTGTCTCTCTATGTTCCTGTGTGTCTCTCTATGTTCCTGTGTGTCTCTCTATGTTCCTGTGTGTCTCTCTATGTTCCTGTGTCTCTATGTTCCTGTCTCTCTATGTTCCTGTGTGTCTCTCTATGTTCCTGTGTGTCTCTCTATGTTCCTGTGTGTCTCTCTATGTTCCTGTGTCTCTATGTTCCTGTGTCTCTCTATGTTCCTGTCTCTCTATGTTCCTGTGTCTCTCTATGTTCCTGTGTGTCTCTCTATGTTCCTGTGTGTCTCTCTATGTTCCTGTGTGTCTCTCTATGTTCCTGTGTGTCTCTCTATGTTCCTGTGTCTCTATGTTCCTGTGTCTCTATGTTCCTGTGTCTCTCTATGTTCCTGTCTCTCTATGTTCCTGTGTGTCTCTCTATGTTCCTGTGTGTCTCTCTATGTTCCTGTGTGTCTCTATGTTCCTGTGTGTCTCTCTATGTTCCTGTGTCTGTCTATGTTCCTGTGTCTCTCTATGTTCCTGTGTGTCTCTCTATGTTCCTGTGTCTCTATGTTCCTGTGTGTCTCTCTATGTTCCTGTGTGTCTCTCTATGTTCCTGTGTGTCTCTCTATGTTCCTGTGTGTATCTCTATGTTCCTGTGTCTCTATGTTCCTGTGTGTCTCTATGTTCCTGTGTGTGTCTCTATGTTCCTGTGTGTCTCTATGTTCCTGTGTGTGTCTCTATGTTCCTGTGTGTGTCTCTATGTTCCTGTGTGTCTCTCTATGTTCCTGTCTTTCTATGTTAATGTGTGTCTCTATGTTCCTGTCTCTCTATGTTCCTGTGTGTCTCTCTATGTCCCTGTGTGTCTCTCTATGTTTCTGTGTGTCTCTCTATTATTCTGTGTGTCTCTCTATGTTTCTGTGTGTCTCTCTATGTTCCTGTCTCTCTATGTTCCTGTGTGTCTCTCTATGTTCCTGTGTGTCTCTCTATGTTCCTGTCTCTCTATGTTCCTGTGTGTCTCTATGTTCCTGTGTGTCTCTATGTTCCTGTGTGTCTCTCTATGTTCCTGTGTGTCTCTCTATGTTCCTGTCTCTCTATGTTCCTGTGTGTCTCTCTATGTTCCTGTGTGTCTCTATGTTCCTGTGTCTCTATGTTCCTGTGTCTCTATGTTCCTGTGTGTCTCTCTATGTTTCTGTGTGTCTCTCTATGTTCCTGTGTGTCTCTCTATGTTCCTGTGTGTCTATCTATGATCCTGTGTGTCTATGTTCCTGTGTGTCTCTATGTTCCTGTGTGTCTCTCTATGTTCCTGTGTGTCTCTCTATGTTCCTGTGTGTCTCTCTATGTTTCTGTGTGTCTCTCTATGTTCCTGTGTGTATCTCTATGTTCCTGTGTGTCTCTCTATGTTCCTGTGTGTCTCTATGTTCCTGTGTGTCTCTCTATGTTCCTGTATGTCTCTCTATGTTCCTGTGTGTATCTCTATGTTTCTGTGTGTCTCTCTATGTTCCTGTCTCTCTATGTTCCTGTGTGTCTCTATGTTCCTGTGTGTCTCTATGTTTCTGTGTGTCTCTCTATGTTTCTGTGTGTCTCTCTATGTTCCTGTCTCTCTATGTTCCTGTGTGTCTCTCTATGTTCCTGTGTGTCTCTCTATGTTCCTGTGTGTCTATCTATGTTCCTGTTTGTCTCTCTATGTTCCTGTCTCTCTATGTTCCTGTGTGTCTCTATGTTCCTGTGTGTCTCTATGTTCCTGTGTGTCTCTCTATGTTCCTGTGTGTCTCTCTATGTTCCTGTGTCTCTATGTTCCTGTGTCTCTATGTTCCTGTCTCTCTATGTTCCTGTGTGTCTCTCTATGTTCCTGTGTGTCTCTCTATGTTCCTGTGTGTCTCTCTATGTTCCTGTGTGTCTCTATGTTCCTGTGTCTCTATGTTCCTGTGTGTCTCTCTATGTTCCTGTGTGTCTCTCTATGTTCCTGTCTCTCTATGTTCCTGTGTGTCTCTCTATGTTCCTGTGTGTCTCTCTATGTTCCTGTGTCTCTATGTTCCTGTCTCTCTATGTTCCTGTGTGTCTCTCTATGTTCCTGTGTGTCTCTCTATGTTCCTATGTGTCTCTCTATGTTCCTGTGTGTCTCTCTATGTTCCTGTGTGTCTCTCTATGTTCCTGTGTCTCTCTATGTTCCTGTGTCTCTATCTTCCTGTGTGTCTCTCTATGTTCCTGTGTGTCTCTCTATGTTCCTGTGTGTCTCTCTATGTTCCTGTGTGTCTCTCTATGTTTCTGTGTGTCTCTCTATGTTCCTGTGTCTCTATGTTCCTGTGTGTCTCTCTATGTTTCTGTGTTTCTCTCTATGTTTCTGTGTGTCTCTCTATGTTCCTGTGTCTCTATGTTCCTGCATGTCTCTCTATGTTCCTGTGTCTCTATGTTCCTGTGTGTCTCTATGTTCCTGTGTCTCTCTATGTTTCTGTGTCTCTATGTTCCTGTGTCTCTATGTTCCTGTGTGTCTCTCTATGTTTCTGTGTGTCTCTCTATGTTCCTGTGTGTCTCTCTATGTTCCTGTGTGTCTCTCTATGTTCCTGTGTGTCTCTATGTTCCTGTGTGTCTCTCTATGTTCCTGTGTGTCTCTCTATGTTCCTGTGTGTCTCTCTATGTTTCTGTGTGTCTCTCTATGTTTCTGTGTGTCTCTCTATGTTCCTGTGTGTCTATCTATGTTCCTGTTTGTCTCTCTATGTTCCTGTCTCTCTATGTTCCTGTGTGTCTCTATGTTCCTGTGTGTCTCTCTATGTTCCTGTGTGTCTCTCTATGTTCCTGTGTGTCTCTCTATGTTCCTGTGTGTCTCTCTATGTTCCTGTGTGTCTCTCTATGTTCCTGTGTGTCTCTATGTTCCTGTGTGTCTCTCTATGTTCCTGTGTGTCTCTCTATGATCCTGTCTCTCTATGTTCCTGTGTGTCTCTCTATGTTCCTGTGTGTCTCTCTATGTTCCTGTGTGTCTCTCTATGTTCCTGTGTCTCTATGTTCCTGTCTCTCTATGTTCCTGTGTGTCTCTCTATGTTCCTGTGTGTCTCTCTATGTTCCTGTGTGTCTCTCTATGTTCCTGTGTGTCTCTCTATGTTCCTGTGTCTCTATGTTCCTGTGTCTCTCTATGTTCCTGTCTCTCTATGTTCCTGTGTCTCTCTATGTTCCTGTGTGTCTCTCTATGTTCCTGTGTGTCTCTCTATGTTCCTGTGTGTCTCTCTATGATCCTGTGTGTCTCTATGTTCCTGTGTGTCTCTCTATGTTCCTGTGTGTCTCTCTATGTTCCTGTGTGTCTCTATGTTCCTGTGTCTCTCTATGTTCCTGTGTGTCTCTCTATGTTCCTGTGTCTCTATGTTCCTGTGTGTCTCTCTATGTTCCTGTGTGTCTCTCTATGTTCCTGTGTGTCTCTCTATGTTCCTGTGTGTATCTCTATGTTCCTGTGTCTCTATGTTCCTGTGTGTCTCTATGTTCCTGTGTGTGTATCTATGTTCCTGTGTGTCTCTATGTTCCTGTGTGTGTCACTATGTTCCTGTGTGTGTCTCTATGTTCCTGTGTGTCTCTCTATGTTCCTGTCTTTCTATGTTCCTGTGTGTCTCTATGTTCCTGTCTCTCTATGTTCCTGTGTGTCTCTCTATGTTCCTGTGTGTCTCTCTATGTTTCTGTGTGTCTCTCTATTATTCTGTGTGTCTCTCTATGTTTCTGTGTGTCTCTCTATGTTCCTGTCTCTCTATGTTCCTGTGTGTCTCTCTATGTTCCTGTGTGTCTCTCTATGTTCCTGTGTGTCTCTCTATGTTCCTGTGTCTCTATGTTTCTGTGTGTCTCTCTATGTTCCTGTCTCTCTATGTTCCTGTGTGTCTCTCTATCTTCCTGTGTGTCTCTCTATGTTCCTGTGTGTCTCTCTATGTTCCTGTGTGTCTCTCTATGTTCCTGTCTCTCTATGTTCCTGTGTGTCTCTATGTTCCTGTGTGTCTCTATGTTCCTGTGTGTCTCTCTATGTTCCTGTGTGTCTCTCTATGTTTCTGTGTCTCTATGTTCCTGTGTCTCTATGTTCCTGTGTGTCTCTCTATGTTTCTGTGTGTCTCTCTATGTTCCTGTGTGTCTCTCTATGTTCCTGTGTGTCTCTCTATGTTCCTGTGTGTCTATGTTCCTGTGTGTCTCTATGTTCCTGTGTGTCTCTCTATGTTCCTGTGTGTCTCTCTATGTTCCTGTGTGTCTCTCTATGTTTCTGTGTGTCTCTCTATGTTCCTGTGTGTATCTCTATGTTCCTGTGTGTCTCTCTATGTTCCTGTGTGTCTCTATGTTCCTGTGTGTCTCTCTATGTTCCTGTATGTCTCTCTATGTTCCTGTGTGTATCTCTATGTTTCTGTGTGTCTCTCTATGTTCCTGTCTCTCTATGTTCCTGTGTGTCTCTATGTTCCTGTGTGTCTCTATGTTTCTGTGTGTCTCTCTATGTTCCTGTGTGTCTCTCTATGTTTCTGTGTGTCTCTCTATGTTCCTGTGTGTCTCTCTATGTTCCTGTGTGTCTCTCTATGTTTCTGTGTGTCTCTCTATGTTCCTGTGTGTATCTCTACGTTCCTGTGTGTCTCTCTATGTTCCTGTGTGTCTCTATGTTCCTGTGTGTCTCTCTATGTTCCTGTATGTCTCTCTATGTTCCTGTGTGTATCTCTATGTTTCTGTGTGTCTCTCTATGTTCCTGTCTCTCTATGTTCCTGTGTGTCTCTATGTTCCTGTGTGTCTCTATGTTTCTGTGTGTCTCTCTATGTTTCTGTGTGTCTCTCTATGTTCCTGTCTCTCTATGTTCCTGTGTGTCTCTCTATGTTCCTGTGTGTCTCTCTATGTTCCTGTGTGTCTATCTATGTTCCTGTTTGTCTCTCTATGTTCCTGTCTCTCTATGTTCCTGTGTGTCTCTATGTTCCTGTGTGTCTCTATGTTCCTGTGTGTCTCTCTATGTTCCTGTGTGTCTCTCTATGTTCCTGTGTCTCTATGTTCCTGTGTCTCTATGTTCCTGTGTGTCTCTCTATGTTCCTGTCTCTCTATGTTCCTGTGTGTCTCTCTATGTTCCTGTGTGTCTCTATGTTCCTGTGTGTCTCTATGTTCCTGTGTGTCTCTCTATGTTCCTGTGTCTCTATGTTCCTGTGTGTCTCTCTATGTTCCTGTCTCTCTATGTTCCTGTGTGTCTCTCTATGTTCCTGTGTGTCTCTCTATGTTCCTGTGTGTCTCTCTATGTTCCTGTGTCTCTATGTTCCTGTCTCTCTATGTTCCTGTGTGTCTCTCTATGTTCCTGTGTGTCTCTCTATGTTCCTATGTGTCTCTCTATGTTCCTGTGTGTCTCTCTATGTTCCTGTGTGTCTCTCTATGTTCCTGTGTCTCTCTATGTTCCTGTGTCTCTATCTTCCTGTGTGTCTCTCTATGTTCCTGTGTGTCTCTCTATGTTCCTGTGTGTCTCTCTATGTTCCTGTGTGTCTCTCTATGTTTCTGTGTGTCTCTCTATGTTCCTGTGTCTCTATGTTCCTGTGTGTCTCTCTATGTTTCTGTGTTTCTCTCTATGTTTCTGTGTCTCTCTATGTTCCTGTGTCTCTATGTTCCTGCGTGTCTCTCTATGTTCCTGTGTCTCTATGTTTCTGTGTGTCTCTCTATGTTTCTGTGTGTCTCTCTATGTTTCTGTGTCTCTATGTTCCTGTGTCTCTATGTTCCTGTGTGTCTCTCTATGTTTCTGTGTGTCTCTCTATGTTCCTGTGTGTCTCTCTATGTTCCTGTGTGTCTCTCTATGTTCCTGTGTGTCTCTATGTTCCTGTGTGTCTCTCTATGTTCCTGTGTGTCTCTCTATGTTCCTGTGTGTCTCTCTATGTTTCTGTGTGTCTCTCTATGTTTCTGTGTGTCTCTCTATGTTCCTGTTTGTCTATCTATGTTCCTGTTTGTCTCTCTATGTTCCTGTCTCTCTATGTTCCTTTGTGTCTCTATGTTCCTGTGTGTCTCTATGTTCCTGTGTGTCTCTCTATGTTCCTGTGTGTCTCTCTATGTTCCTGTGTGTCTCTCTATGTTCCTGTGTGTCTCTCTATGTTCCTGTGTGTCTCTCTATGTTCCTGTGTGTCTATCTATGTTCCTGTTTGTCTCTCTATGTTCCTGTCTCTCTATGTTCCTGTGTGTCTCTATGTTCCTGTGTGTCTCTCTATGTTCCTGTGTGTCTCTCTATGTTCCTGTCTCTCTATGTTCCTGTGTGTCTCTCTATGTTCCTGTGTGCCTCTCTATGTTCCTGTGTGTCTCTCTATGTTCCTGTCTCTCTATGTTCCTGTGTGTCTCTCTATGTTCCTGTGTGTCTCTCTATGTTCCTGTGTGTCTCTCTATGTTCCTGTGTCTCTATGTTCCTGTCTCTCTATGTTCCTGTGTGTCTCTCTATGTTCCTGTGTGTCTCTCTATGTTCCAGTGTGTCTCTCTATGTTCCTGTGTGTCTCTCTATGTTCCTGTGTCTCTATGTTCCTGTGTCTCTCTATGTTCCTGTCTCTCTATGTTCCTGTGTCTCTCTATGTTCCTGTGTGTCTCTCTATGTTCCTGTGTGTCTCTCTATGTTCCTGTGTGTCTCTCTATGATCCTGTGTGTCTCTATGTTCCTGTGTGTCTCTCTATGTTCCTGTGTGTCTCTCTATGTTCCTGTGTGTCTCTATGTTCCTGTGTCTCTCTATGTTCCTGTGTGTCTCTCTATGTTCCTGTGTCTCTATGTTCCTGTGTGTCTCTCTATGTTCCTGTGTGTCTCTCTATGTTCCTGTGTGTCTCTCTATGTTCCTGTGTGTATCTCTATGTTCCTGTCTTTCTATGTTCCTGTGTGTCTCTATGTTCCTGTCTCTCTATGTTCCTGTGTGTCTCTCTATGTTCCTGTGTGTCTCTCTATGTTTCTGTGTGTCTCTCTATTATTCTGTGTGTCTCTCTATGTTTCTGTGTGTCTCTCTATGTTCCTGTCTCTCTATGTTCCTGTGTGTCTCTCTATGTTCCTGTGTGTCTCTCTATGTTCCTGTCTCTCTATGTTCCTGTGTGTCTCTATGTTCCTGTGTGTCTCTATGTTCCTGTGTGTCTCTCTATGTTCCTGTGTGTCTCTCTATGTTTCTGTGTCTCTATGTTCCTGTGTCTCTCTATGTTCCTGTGTGTCAATGTTCCTGTGTGTCTCTATGTTCCTGTGTGTCTCTCTATGTTCCTGTGTGTCTCTCTATGTTCCTGTGTGTCTCTCTATGTTTCTGTGTGTCTCTCTATGTTCCTGTGTGTATCTCTATGTTCCTGTGTGTCTCTCTATGTTCCTGTGTGTCTCTATGTTCCTGTGTGTCTCTCTATGTTCCTGTATGTCTCTCTATGTTCCTGTGTGTATCTCTATGTTTCTGTGTGTCTCTCTATGTTCCTGTCTCTCTATGTTCCTGTGTGTCTCTATGTTCCTGTGTGTCTCTCTATGTTTCTGTGTGTCTCTCTATGTTCCTGTCTCTCTATGTTCCTGTGTGTCTCTCTATGTTCCTGTGTGTCTCTCTATGTTCCTGTGTGTCTATCTATGTTCCTGTTTGTCTCTCTATGTTCCTGTCTCTCTATGTTCCTGTGTGTCTCTATGTTCCTGTGTGTCTCTATGTTCCTGTGTGTCTCTCTATGTTCCTGTGTGTCTCTCTATGTTCCTGTGTCTCTATGTTCCTGTGTCTCTATGTTCCTGTGTGTCTCTCTATGTTCCTGTCTCTCTATGTTCCTGTGTGTCTCTCTATGTTCCTGTGTGTCTCTATGTTCCTGTGTCTCTATGTTCCTGTGTGTCTCTCTATGTTCCTGTGTCTCTATGTTCCTGTGTGTCTCTCTATGTTCCTGTCTCTCTATGTTCCTGTGTGTCTCTCTATGTTCCTGTGTGTCTCTCTATGTTCCTGTGTCTCTATGTTCCTGTCTCTCTATGTTCCTGTGTGTCTCTCTATGTTCCTGTGTGTCTCTCTATGTTCCTATGTGTCTCTCTATGTTCCTGTGTGTCTCTCTATGTTCCTGTGTGTATCTCTATGTTCCTGTGTCTCTCTATGTTCCTGTGTCTCTATCTTCCTGTGTGTCTCTCTATGTTCCTGTGTGTCTCTCTATGTTCCTGTGTGTCTCTCTATGTTCCTGTGTGTCTCTCTATGTTTCTGTGTGTCTCTCTATGTTCCTGTGTCTCTATGTTCCTGTGTGTCTCTCTATGTTTCTGTGTTTCTCTCTATGTTTCTGTGTGTCTCTCTATGTTCCTGTGTCTCTATGTTCCTGCGTGTCTCTCTATGTTCCTGTGTCTCTATGTTTCTGTGTGTCTCTCTATGTTTCTGTGTGTCTCTCTATGTTTCTGTGTCTCTATGTTCCTGTGTCTCTATGTTCCTGTGTGTCTCTCTATGTTCCTGTGTGTCTCTCTATGTTCCTGTGTCTCTATGTTCCTGTGTGTCTCTCTATGTTCCTGTGTGTCTCTCTATGTTTCTGTGTGTCTCTCTATGTTCCTGTGTGTCTCTCTATGTTCCTGTGTGTCTCTCTATGTTCCTGTGTGTCTCTATGTTCCTGTGTGTCTCTCTATGTTCCTGTGTGTCTCTCTATGTTCCTGTGTGTCTCTCTATGTTTCTGTGTGTCTCTCTATGTTTCTGTGTGTCTCTCTATGTTCCTGTGTGTCTATCTATATTCCTGTTTGTCTCTCTATGTTCCTGTCTCTCTATGTTCCTGTGTGTCTCTATGTTCCTGTGTGTCTCTATGTTCCTGTGTGTCTCTCTATGTTCCTGTGTGTCTCTCTATGTTCCTGTGTGTCTCTCTATGTTCCTGTGTGTCTCTCTATGTTCCTGTGTGTCTCTCTATGTTCCTGTGTGTCTATCTATGTTCCTGTTTGTCTCTCTATGTTCCTGTCTCTCTATGTTCCTGTGTGTCTCTATGTTCCTGTGTGTCTCTCTATGTTCCTGTGTGTCTCTCTATGTTCCTGTGTCTCTATGTTCCTGTGTCTCTATGTTCCTGTGTGTCTCTCTATGTTCCTGTCTCTCTATGTTCCTGTGTGTCTCTCTATGTTCCTGTGTGTCTCTCTATGTTCCTGTGTGTCTCTCTATGTTCCTGTCTCTCTATGTTCCTGTGTGTCTCTCTATGTTCCTGTGTGTCTCTCTATGTTCCTGTGTGTCTCTCTATGTTCCTGTGTCTCTATGTTCCTGTCTCTCTATGTTCCTGTGTGTCTCTCTATGTTCCTGTGTGTCTCTCTATGTTCCTGTGTGTCTCTCTATGTTCCTGTGTGTCTCTCTATGTTCCTGTGTCTCTATGTTCCTGTGTCTCTCTATGTTCCTGTCTCTCTATGTTCCTGTGTCTCTCTATGTTCCTGTGTGTCTCTCTATGTTCCTGTGTGTCTCTCTATGTTCCTGTGTGTCTCTCTATGATCCTGTGTGTCTCTATGTTCCTGTGTGTCTCTCTATGTTCCTGTGTGTCTCTCTATGTTCCTGTGTGTCTCTATGTTCCTGTGTCTCTCTATGTTCCTGTGTGTCTCTATGTTCCTGTGTGTGTCTCTATGTTCCTGTGTGACTCTATGTTCCTGTGTGTCTCTATGTTCCTGTGTGTCTCTCTATGTTCCTGTGTCTCTCTATGTTCCTGTGTCTCTCTATGTTCCTGTGTCTCTATGTTCCTGTGTCTCTATGTTCCTGTGTGTCTCTCTATGTTCCTGTGTGTCTCTATGTTCCTGTGTGTGTCTCTATGTTCCTGTGTGACTCTATGTTCCTGTGTGTCTCTCTATGTTCCTGTGTGTCTCTCTATGATCCTGTGTCTCTCTATGTTCCTGTGTCTCTATGTTCCTGTGTCTCTATGTTCCTGTGTGTGTCTCTATGTTCCTGTGTGTCTCTATGTTCCTGTGTGTCTCTATGTTCCTGTGTGTCTCTCTATGTTCCTGTGTGTCTCTCTATGTTCCTGTGTGTCTCTCTATGTTCCTGTGTGTATCTCTATGTTCCTGTGTCTCTATGTTCCTGTGTGTCTCTATGTTCCTGTGTGTGTCTCTATGTTCCTGTGTGTCTCTATGTTCCTGTGTGTCTCTCTATGTTCCTGTCTCTCTATTATTCTGTGTGTCTCTCTATGTTCCTGTGTGTCTCTCTATGTTCCTGTCTCTCTATGTTCCTGTGTGTCTCTATGTTCCTGTGTGTCTGTATGTTCCTGTGTGTCTCTCTATGTTCCTGTGTGTCTCTCTATGTTCCTGTGTCTCTATGTTCCTGTGTCTCTATGTTCCTGTGTGTCTCTCTATGTTCCTGTCTCTCTATGTTCCTGTCTCTCTATGTTCCTGTGTGTCTCTCTATGTTCCTGTGTGTCTCTATGTTCCTGTGTCTCTATGTTCCTGTGTGTCTCTATGTTCCTGTGTCTCTATGTTCCTGTGTGTCTCTCTATGTTCCTGTGTCTCTATGTTCCTGTCTCTCTATGTTCCTGTGTGTCTCTCTATGTTCCTGTGTGTCTCTCTATGTTCCTGTGTGTCTCTCTATGTTCCTGTGTCTCTCTATGTTCCTGTGTGTCTCTCTATGTTCCTGTCTCTCTATGTTCCTGTGTGTCTCTCTATGTTCCTGTGTGTCTCTCTATGTTCCTGTGTGTCTCTCTATGTTCCTGTGTCTCTATGTTCCTGTGTCTCTCTATGTTCCTGTCTCTCTATGTTCCTGTGTCTCTCTATGTTCCTGTGTGTCTCTCTATGTTCCTGTGTGTCTCTCTATGTTCCTGTGTGTCTCTCTATGATCCTGTGTGTCTCTATGTTCCTGTGTGTCTCTCTATGTTCCTGTGTCTCTCTATGTTCCTGTGTCTCTATGTTCCTGTGTGTCTCTCTATGTTTCTGTGTGTCTCTCTATGTTCCTGTGTGTCTCTCTATGTTCCTGTGTGTCTCTATGTTCCTGTGTCTCTCTATGTTCCTGTGTGTCTCTCTATGTTCCTGTGTTTCTATGTTCCTGTGTGTCTCTCTATGTTCCTGTGTGTCTCTCTATGTTCCTGTGTGTATCTCTATGTTCCTGTGTCTCTATGTTCCTGTGTGTCTCTATGTTCCTGTGTGTGTCTCTATGTTCCTGTGCGTCTCTATGTTCCTGTGTGTCTCTATGTTCCTGTGTGTCTCTATGTTCCTGTGTGTGTCTCTATGTTCCTGTGTGTCTCTCTATGTTCCTGTCTTTCTATGTTCCTGTGTGTCTCTCTATGTTCCTGTGTGTCTCTCTATGTTCCTGTGTGTCTCTATGTTCCTGTCTCTCTATGTTCCTGTGTGTCTCTCTATGTTCCTGTCTCTCTATGTTCCTGTGTGTCTCTATGTTCCTGTGTGTCTCTATGTTCCTGTGTGTCTCTCTATGTCCCTGTGTCTCTATGTTCCTGTGTCTCTATGTTCCTGTGTGTCTCTCTATGTTCCTGTGTGTCTCTCTATGTTCCTGTCTCTCTATGTTCCTGTGTGTCTCTCTATGTTCCTGTGTGTCTCTCTATGTTCCTGTGTGTCTCTATGTTCCTGTGTCTCTAAGTTCCTGTGTGTCTCTCTATGTTCCTGTGTGTCTCTATGTTCCTGTGTGTCTCTCTATGTTCCTGTGTGTCTCTCTATGTTCCTGTGTGTCTCTCTATGTTCCTGTGTGTCTCTCTATGTTCCTGTGTGTCTATCTATGTTCCTGTGTCTCTATGTTCCTGTGTGTCTCTCTATGTTCCTGTGTGTCTCTCTATGTTCCTGTGTGTCTCTCTATGTTCCTGTGTGTCTCTCTATGTTCCTGTGTGTCTCTATGTTCCTGTGTGTCTCTCTATGTTCCTGTGTCTCTCTATGTTCCTGTGTCTCTATGTTCCTGTGTGTCTCTCTATGTTCCTGTGTGTCTCTCTATGTTCCTGTGTGTCTCTATGTTCCTGTGTGTCTCTCTATGTTCCTGTGTGTCTCTCTATGTTCCTGTGTGTCTCTATGTTCCTGCGTGTCTCTCTATGTTCCTGTGTCTCTATGTTCCTGTGTGTCTCTCTATGTTCCTGTGTGTCTCTCTATGTTCCTGTGTGTATCTCTATGTTTCTGTGTGTCTCTATGTTCCTGTGTGTCTATGTTCCTGTGTGTGTCTCTATGTTCCTGTGTGTCTCTATGTTCCTGTGTGTCTCTATGTTCCTGTGTGTGTCTCTATGTTCCTGTGTGTCTCTCTATGTTCCTGTGTGTCTCTCTATGTTCCTGTGTGTCTCTCTATGTTCCTGTGTGTCTCTATGTTCCTGTGTCTCTATGTTCTTGTGTGTCTCTCTATGTTCCTGTGTCTCTATGTTCCTGTGTGTCTCTCTATGTTCCTGTGTGTCTCTCTATGTTCCTGTGTGTCTATCTATGTTCCTGTGTGTCTCTCTATGTTCCTGTCTCTCTATGTTCCTGTGTGTCTCTATGTTCCTGTGTGTCTCTATGTTCCTGTGTGTCTCTCTATGTTCCTGTGTGTCTCTCTATGTTCCTGTGTCTCTATGTTCCTGTGTCTCTATGTTCCTGTGTGTCTCTCTATGTTCCTGTCTCTCTATGTTCCTGTGTGTCTCTCTATGTTCCTGTGTGTCTCTATGTTCCTGTGTCTCTATGTTCCTGTGTGTCTCTCTATGTTCCTGTGTCTCTATGTTCCTGTGTGTCTCTCTATGTTCCTGTCTCTCTATGTTCCTGTGTGTCTCTCTATGTTCCTGTGTGTCTCTCTATGTTCCTGTGTCTCTATGTTCCTGTCTCTCTATGTTCCTGTGTGTCTCTCTATGTTCCTGTGTGTCTCTCTATGTTCCTATGTGTCTCTCTATGTTCCTGTGTGTCTCTCTATGTTCCTGTGTGTATCTCTATGTTCCTGTGTCTCTCTATGTTCCTGTGTCTCTATCTTCCTGTGTGTCTCTCTATGTTCCTGTGTGTCTCTCTATGTTCCTGTGTGTCTCTCTATGTTCCTGTGTGTCTCTCTATGTTTCTGTGTGTCTCTCTATGTTCCTGTGTCTCTATGTTCCTGTGTGTCTCTCTATGTTTCTGTGTTTCTCTCTATGTTTCTGTGTGTCTCTCTATGTTCCTGTGTCTCTATGTTCCTGCGTGTCTCTCTATGTTCCTGTGTCTCTATGTTTCTGTGTGTCTCTCTATGTTTCTGTGTGTCTCTCTATGTTTCTGTGTCTCTATGTTCCTGTGTCTCTATGTTCCTGTGTGTCTCTCTATGTTCCTGTGTGTCTCTCTATGTTCCTGTGTCTCTATGTTCCTGTGTGTCTCTCTATGTTCCTGTGTGTCTCTCTATGTTTCTGTGTGTCTCTCTATGTTCCTGTGTGTCTCTCTATGTTCCTGTGTGTCTCTCTATGTTCCTGTGTGTCTCTATGTTCCTGTGTGTCTCTCTATGTTCCTGTGTGTCTCTCTATGTTCCTGTGTGTCTCTCTATGTTTCTGTGTGTCTCTCTATGTTTCTGTGTGTCTCTCTATGTTCCTGTGTGTCTATCTATGTTCCTGTTTGTCTCTCTATGTTCCTGTCTCTCTATGTTCCTGTGTGTCTCTATGTTCCTGTGTGTCTCTATGTTCCTGTGTGTCTCTCTATGTTCCTGTGTGTCTCTCTATGTTCCTGTGTGTCTCTCTATGTTCCTGTGTGTCTCTCTATGTTCCTGTGTGTCTCTCTATGTTCCTGTGTGTCTATCTATGTTCCTGTTTGTCTCTCTATGTTCCTGTCTCTCTATGTTCCTGTGTGTCTCTATGTTCCTGTGTGTCTCTCTATGTTCCTGTGTGTCTCTCTATGTTCCTGTGTCTCTATGTTCCTGTGTCTCTATGTTCCTGTGTGTCTCTCTATGTTCCTGTCTCTCTATGTTCCTGTGTGTCTCTCTATGTTCCTGTGTGTCTCTCTATGTTCCTGTGTGTCTCTCTATGTTCCTGTCTCTCTATGTTCCTGTGTGTCTCTCTATGTTCCTGTGTGTCTCTCTATGTTCCTGTGTGTCTCTCTATGTTCCTGTGTCTCTATGTTCCTGTCTCTCTATGTTCCTGTGTGTCTCTCTATGTTCCTGTGTGTCTCTCTATGTTCCTGTGTGTCTCTCTATGTTCCTGTGTGTCTCTCTATGTTCCTGTGTCTCTATGTTCCTGTGTCTCTCTATGTTCCTGTCTCTCTATGTTCCTGTGTCTCTCTATGTTCCTGTGTGTCTCTCTATGTTCCTGTGTGTCTCTCTATGTTCCTGTGTGTCTCTCTATGATCCTGTGTGTCTCTATGTTCCTGTGTGTCTCTCTATGTTCCTGTGTGTCTCTCTATGTTCCTGTGTGTCTCTATGTTCCTGTGTCTCTCTATGTTCCTGTGTGTCTCTATGTTCCTGTGTGTGTCTCTATGTTCCTGTGTGACTCTATGTTCCTGTGTGTCTCTATGTTCCTGTGTGTCTCTCTATGTTCCTGTGTCTCTCTATGTTCCTGTGTCTCTCTATGTTCCTGTGTCTCTATGTTCCTGTGTCTCTATGTTCCTGTGTGTCTCTCTATGTTCCTGTGTGTCTCTATGTTCCTGTGTGTGTCTCTATGTTCCTGTGTGACTCTATGTTCCTGTGTGTCTCTCTATGTTCCTGTGTGTCTCTCTATGATCCTGTGTCTCTCTATGTTCCTGTGTCTCTATGTTCCTGTGTCTCTATGTTCCTGTGTGTGTCTCTATGTTCCTGTGTGTCTCTATGTTCCTGTGTGTCTCTATGTTCCTGTGTGTCTCTCTATGTTCCTGTGTGTCTCTCTATGTTCCTGTGTGTCTCTCTATGTTCCTGTGTGTATCTCTATGTTCCTGTGTCTCTATGTTCCTGTGTGTCTCTATGTTCCTGTGTGTGTCTCTATGTTCCTGTGTGTCTCTATGTTCCTGTGTGTGTCTCTATGTTCCTGTGTGTGTCTCTATGTTCCTGTGTGTCTCTCTATGTTCCTGTCTCTCTATTATTCTGTGTGTCTCTCTATGTTCCTGTGTGTCTCTCTATGTTCCTGTCTCTCTATGTTCCTGTGTGTCTCTATGTTCCTGTGTGTCTGTATGTTCCTGTGTGTCTCTCTATGTTCCTGTGTGTCTCTCTATGTTCCTGTGTCTCTATGTTCCTGTGTCTCTATGTTCCTGTGTGTCTCTCTATGTTCCTGTCTCTCTATGTTCCTGTCTCTCTATGTTCCTGTGTGTCTCTCTATGTTCCTGTGTGTCTCTATGTTCCTGTGTCTCTATGTTCCTGTGTGTCTCTATGTTCCTGTGTCTCTATGTTCCTGTGTGTCTCTCTATGTTCCTGTGTCTCTATGTTCCTGTCTCTCTATGTTCCTGTGTGTCTCTCTATGTTCCTGTGTGTCTCTCTATGTTCCTGTGTGTCTCTCTATGTTCCTGTGTCTCTCTATGTTCCTGTGTGTCTCTCTATGTTCCTGTCTCTCTATGTTCCTGTGTGTCTCTCTATGTTCCTGTGTGTCTCTCTATGTTCCTGTGTGTCTCTCTATGTTCCTGTGTCTCTATGTTCCTGTGTCTCTCTATGTTCCTGTCTCTCTATGTTCCTGTGTCTCTCTATGTTCCTGTGTGTCTCTCTATGTTCCTGTGTGTCTCTCTATGTTCCTGTGTGTCTCTCTATGATCCTGTGTGTCTCTATGTTCCTGTGTGTCTCTCTATGTTCCTGTGTCTCTCTATGTTCCTGTGTCTCTATGTTCCTGTGTGTCTCTCTATGTTTCTGTGTGTCTCTCTATGTTCCTGTGTGTCTCTCTATGTTCCTGTGTGTCTCTATGTTCCTGTGTCTCTCTATGTTCCTGTGTGTCTCTCTATGTTCCTGTGTTTCTATGTTCCTGTGTGTCTCTCTATGTTCCTGTGTGTCTCTCTATGTTCCTGTGTGTATCTCTATGTTCCTGTGTCTCTATGTTCCTGTGTGTCTCTATGTTCCTGTGTGTGTCTCTATGTTCCTGTGCGTCTCTATGTTCCTGTGTGTCTCTATGTTCCTGTGTGTCTCTATGTTCCTGTGTGTGTCTCTATGTTCCTGTGTGTCTCTCTATGTTCCTGTCTTTCTATGTTCCTGTGTGTCTCTCTATGTTCCTGTGTGTCTCTCTATGTTCCTGTGTGTCTCTATGTTCCTGTCTCTCTATGTTCCTGTGTGTCTCTCTATGTTCCTGTCTCTCTATGTTCCTGTGTGTCTCTATGTTCCTGTGTGTCTCTATGTTCCTGTGTGTCTCTCTATGTCCCTGTGTCTCTATGTTCCTGTGTCTCTATGTTCCTGTGTGTCTCTCTATGTTCCTGTGTGTCTCTCTATGTTCCTGTCTCTCTATGTTCCTGTGTGTCTCTCTATGTTCCTGTGTGTCTCTCTATGTTCCTGTGTGTCTCTATGTTCCTGTGTCTCTAAGTTCCTGTGTGTCTCTCTATGTTCCTGTGTGTCTCTATGTTCCTGTGTGTCTCTCTATGTTCCTGTGTGTCTCTCTATGTTCCTGTGTGTCTCTCTATGTTCCTGTGTGTCTCTCTATGTTCCTGTGTGTCTATCTATGATCCTGTGTCTCTATGTTCCTGTGTGTCTCTCTATGTTCCTGTGTGTCTCTCTATGTTCCTGTGTGTCTCTCTATGTTCCTGTGTGTCTCTCTATGTTCCTGTGTGTCTCTATGTTCCTGTGTGTCTCTCTATGTTCCTGTGTCTCTCTATGTTCCTGTGTCTCTATGTTCCTGTGTGTCTCTCTATGTTCCTGTGTGTCTCTCTATGTTCCTGTGTGTCTCTATGTTCCTGTGTGTCTCTCTATGTTCCTGTGTGTCTCTCTATGTTCCTGTGTGTCTCTATGTTCCTGCGTGTCTCTCTATGTTCCTGTGTCTCTATGTTCCTGTGTGTCTCTCTATGTTCCTGTGTGTCTCTCTATGTTCCTGTGTGTATCTCTATGTTTCTGTGTGTCTCTATGTTCCTGTGTGTCTATGTTCCTGTGTGTGTCTCTATGTTCCTGTGTGTCTCTATGTTCCTGTGTGTCTCTATGTTCCTGTGTGTGTCTCTATGTTCCTGTGTGTCTCTCTATGTTCCTGTGTGTCTCTCTATGTTCCTGTGTGTCTCTCTATGTTCCTGTGTGTCTCTATGTTCCTGTGTCTCTATGTTCTTGTGTGTCTCTCTATGTTCCTGTGTCTCTATGTTCCTGTGTGTCTCTCTATGTTCCTGTCTCTCTATGTTCCTGTGTGTCTCTCTATGTTCCTGTGTGTCTCTCTATGTTCCTGTGTGTCTCTCTATGTTCCTGTGTGTCTCTCTATGTTCCTGTGTGTCTCTCTATGTTCCTGTGTGTCTCTCTATGTTCCTGTGTGTGTCTCTATGTTCCTGTGTGTGTCTCTATGTTCCTGTGTGTGTCTCTATGTTCCTGTGTGTCTCTCTATGTTCCTGTGTGTCTCTCTATGTTCCTGTGTGTCTCTCTATGTTCCTGTGTGTGTCTCTATGTTCCTGTGTGTGTCTCTATGTTCCTGTGTGTCTCAGTGTTCCTGTGTGTGTCTCTATGTTCCTGTGTGTCTCTATGTTCCTGTGTGTCTCTATGTTCCTGTGTGTGTCTCTATGTTCCTGTGTGTGTCTCTATGTTCCTGTGTCTCTATGTTCCTGTGTGTCTCTCTATGTTCCTGTGTGTCTCTCTATGTTCCTGTGTCTCTATGTTCCTGTGTGTCTCTCTATGTTCCTGTGTGTATCTCTATGTTCCTGTGTCTCTATGTTCCTGTGTCTATATGTTCCTGTGTGTCTCTCTATGTTCCTGTGTGTCTCTCTATGTTCCTGCGTGTCTCTCTATGTTCCTGTGTCTCTATGTTCCTGTGTGTCTCTCTATGTTCCTGTGTGTCTCTATGTTCCTGTGTGTCTCTATGTTCCTGTGTGTGTCTCTATGTTCCTGTGTGTCTCTCTATGTTCCTGTGTGTCTCTCTATGTTCCTGTGTGTCTCTCTATGTTCCTGTGTGTCTCTATGTTCCTGTGTCTCTCTATGTTTCTGTGTGTCTCTCTATGTTCCTGTGTGTGTCTCTATGTTCCTGTGTGTCTCTATGTTCCTGTGTGTCTCTCTATGTTCCTGTGTGTCTCTCTATGTTCCTGTGTGTCTCTCTATGTTCCTGTGTCTCTATGTTCCTGTGTCTCTATGTTCCTGTGTGTCTCTCTATGTTCCTGTCTCTCTATGTTCCTGTGTGTCTCTCTATGTTCCTGTGTGTCTCTCTATGTTCCTGTGTGTCTCTCTATGTTCCTGTCTCTCTATGTTCCTGTGTGTCTCTCTATGTTCCTGTGTGTCTCTCTATGTTCCTGTGTGTCTCTCTATGTTCCTGTGTCTCTATGTTCCTGTCTCTCTATGTTCCTGTGTGTCTCTCTATGTTCCTGTGTGTCTCTCTATGTTCCTGTGTGTCTCTCTATGTTCCTGTGTCTCTATGTTCCTGTGTCTCTCTATGTTCCTGTCTCTCTATGTTCCTGTGTCTCTCTATGTTCCTGTGTGTCTCTCTATGTTCCTGTGTGTCTCTCTATGTTCCTGTGTGTCTCTCTATGATCCTGTGTGTCTCTATGTTCCTGTGTGTCTCTCTATGTTCCTGTGTGTCTCTCCATGTTCCTGTGTGTCTCTATGTTCCTGTGTCTCTCTATGTTCCTGTGTGTCTCTATGTTCCTGTGTGTGTCTCTATGTTCCTGTGTGACTCTATGTTCCTGTGTGTCTCTATGTTCCTGTGTGTCTCTCTATGTTCCTGTGTCTCTCTATGTTCCTGTGTCTCTCTATGTTCCTGTGTCTCTATGTTCCTGTGTCTCTATGTTCCTGTGTCTCTATGTTCCTGTGTGTCTCTCTATGTTCCTGTGTGTCTCTATGTTCCTGTGTGTGTCTCTATGTTCCTGTGTGACTCTATGTTCCTGTGTGTCTCTCTATGTTCCTGTGTGTCTCTCTATGATCCTGTGTCTCTCTATGTTCCTGTGTCTCTATGTTCCTGTGTCTCTATGTTCCTGTGTGTGTCTCTATGTTCCTGTGTGTCTCTATGTTCCTGTGTGTCTCTATGTTCCTGTGTGTCTCTCTATGTTCCTGTGTCTCTATGTTCCTGTGTGTCTCTCTATGTTCCTGTGTGTCTCTCTATGTTCCTGTGTGTATCTCTATGTTTCTGTGTGTCTCTATGTTCCTGTGTGTCTATGTTCCTGTGTGTGTCTCTATGTTCCTGTGTGTCTCTATGTTCCTGTGTGTCTCTATGTTCCTGTGTGTGTCTCTATGTTCCTGTGTGTCTCTCTATGTTCCTGTGTGTCTCTCTATGTTCCTGTGTGTCTCTCTATGTTCCTGTGTGTCTCTATGTTCCTGTGTCTCTATGTTCTTGTGTGTCTCTCTATGTTCCTGTGTCTCTATGTTCCTGTGTGTCTCTCTATGTTCCTGTCTCTCTATGTTCCTGTGTGTCTCTCTATGTTCCTGTGTGTCTCTCTATGTTCCTGTGTGTCTCTCTATGTTCCTGTGTGTCTCTCTATGTTCCTGTGTGTCTCTCTATGTTCCTGTGTGTCTCTCTATGTTCCTGTGTGTGTCTCTATGTTCCTGTGTGTGTCTCTATGTTCCTGTGTGTGTCTCTATGTTCCTGTGTGTCTCTCTATGTTCCTGTGTGTCTCTCTATGTTCCTGTGTGTCTCTCTATGTTCCTGTGTGTGTCTCTATGTTCCTGTGTGTGTCTCTATGTTCCTGTGTGTCTCAGTGTTCCTGTGTGTGTCTCTATGTTCCTGTGTGTCTCTATGTTCCTGTGTGTCTCTATGTTCCTGTGTGTGTCTCTATGTTCCTGTGTGTGTCTCTATGTTCCTGTGTCTCTATGTTCCTGTGTGTCTCTCTATGTTCCTGTGTGTCTCTCTATGTTCCTGTGTCTCTATGTTCCTGTGTGTCTCTCTATGTTCCTGTGTGTATCTCTATGTTCCTGTGTCTCTATGTTCCTGTGTCTATATGTTCCTGTGTGTCTCTCTATGTTCCTGTGTGTCTCTCTATGTTCCTGTGTGTATCTCTATGTTCCTGTGTCTCTATGTTCCTGTGTGTCTCTATGTTCCTGTGTGTCTCTATGTTCCTGTGTGTCTCTCTATGTTCCTGTGTGTCTCTCTATGTTCCTGTGTGTCTCTCTATGTTCCTGTGTGTCTCTATGTTCCTGTGTGTCTCTCTATGTTCCTGTGTGTCTCTCTATGTTCCTGTGTGTCTCTATGTTCCTGTGTCTCTCTATGTTCCTGTGTGTCTCTTTGTTCCTGTGTGTCTCTATGTTCCTGTGTGTCTCTCTATGTTCCTGTGTGTCTCTCTATTTTCCTGTGTCTCTCTATGTTCCTGTGTCTCTATGTTCCTGTGTGTCTCTCTATGTTCCTGTGTGTCTCTCTATGTTCCTGTGTGTCTCTATGTTCCTGTGTGTCTCTCTATGTTCCTGCGTGTCTCTCTATGTTCCTGTGTCTCTATGTTCCTGTGTGTCTCTCTATGTTTCTGTGTGTCTCTATGTTCCTGTGTGTCTCTATGTTCCTGCGTGTCTCTCTATGTTCCTGTGTCTCTATGTTCCTGTGTGTCTCTATGTTCCTGTGTGTCTCTCTATGTTCCTGTGTGTCTCTCTATGTTCCTGTGTGTCTCTCTATGTTCCTGTGTGTCTCTATGTTCCTGTGTCTCTCTATGTTTCTGTGTGTCTCTCTATGTTCCTGTGTGTCTCTCTATGTTCCTGTGTGTCTCTATGTTCTTGTGTGTCTCTCTATGTTCCTGTGTCTCTATGTTCCTGTGTGTCTCTCTATGTTCCTGTCTCTCTATGTTCCTGTGTTTTCTCGCTATGTTCCTGTGTGTCTCTCTATGTTCCTGTGTGTCTCTCTATGTTCCTGTGTCTCTATGTTCCTGTGTCTCTATGTTCCTGTGTGTCTCTCTATGTTCCTGTGTGTCTCTCTATGTTCCTGTGTGTCTCTCTATGTTCCTGTGTGTCTCTCTATGTTCCTGTGTGTCTCTCTATGTTCCTGTGTGTGTCTCTATGTTCCTGTGTGTGTCTCTATGTTCCTGTGTGTCTCTATGTTCCTGTGTGTCTCTCTATGTTCCTGTGTGTCTCTCTATGTTCCTGTGTGTCTCTCTATGTTCCTGTGTCTCTATGTTCCTGTGTCTCTATGTTCCTGTGTGTCTCTCTATGTTCCTGTCTCTCTATGTTCCTGTGTGTCTCTCTATGTTCCTGTGTGTCTCTCTATGTTCCTGTGTGTCTCTCTATGTTCCTGTCTCTCTATGTTCCTGTGTGTCTCTCTATGTTCCTGTGTGTCTCTCTATGTTCCTGTGTGTCTCTCTATGTTCCTGTGTCTCTATGTTCCTGTCTCTCTATGTTCCTGTGTGTCTCTCTATGTTCCTGTGTGTCTCTCTATGTTCCTGTGTGTCTCTCTATGTTCCTGTGTCTCTATGTTCCTGTGTCTCTCTATGTTCCTGTCTCTCTATGTTCCTGTGTCTCTCTATGTTCCTGTGTGTCTCTCTATGTTCCTGTGTGTCTCTCTATGTTCCTGTGTGTCTCTCTATGATCCTGTGTGTCTCTATGTTCCTGTGTGTCTCTCTATGTTCCTGTGTGTCTCTCCATGTTCCTGTGTGTCTCTATGTTCCTGTGTCTCTCTATGTTCCTGTGTGTCTCTATGTTCCTGTGTGTGTCTCTATGTTCCTGTGTGACTCTATGTTCCTGTGTGTCTCTATGTTCCTGTGTGTCTCTCTATGTTCCTGTGTCTCTCTATGTTCCTGTGTCTCTCTATGTTCCTGTGTCTCTATGTTCCTGTGTCTCTATGTTCCTGTGTCTCTATGTTCCTGTGTGTCTCTCTATGTTCCTGTGTGTCTCTATGTTCCTGTGTGTGTCTCTATGTTCCTGTGTGACTCTATGTTCCTGTGTGTCTCTCTATGTTCCTGTGTGTCTCTCTATGATCCTGTGTCTCTCTATGTTCCTGTGTCTCTATGTTCCTGTGTCTCTATGTTCCTGTGTGTGTCTCTATGTTCCTGTGTGTCTCTATGTTCCTGTGTGTCTCTATGTTCCTGTGTGTCTCTCTATGTTCCTGTGTCTCTCTATGTTCCTGTGTCTCTATGTTCCTGTGTCTCTATGTTCCTGTGTCTCTATGTTCCTGTGTGTCTCTATGTTCCTGTGTGTCTCTCTATGTTCCTGTGTGTATCTCTATGTTCCTGTGTCTCTATGTTCCTGTGTGTCTCTATGTTCCTGTGTGTGTCTCTATGTTCCTGTGTGTCTCTATGTTCCTGTGTGTGTCTCTATGTTCCTGTGTGTGTCTCTATGTTCCTGTGTGTCTCTCTATGTTCCTGTCTCTCTATTATTCTGTGTGTCTCTCTATGTTCCTGTGTGTCTCTCTATGTTCCTGTCTCTCTATGTTCCTGTGTGTCTCTATGTTCCTGTGTGTCTCTATGTTCCTGTGTGTCTCTCTATGTTCCTGTGTGTCTCTCTATGTTCCTGTGTCTCTATGTTCCTGTGTCTCTTTGTTCCTGTGTGTCTCTCTATGTTCCTGTCTCTCTATGTTCCTGTCTCTCTATGTTCCTGTGTGTCTCTCTATGTTCCTGTGTGTCTCTATGTTCCTGTGTCTCTATGTTCCTGTGTGTCTCTCTATGTTCCTGTGTGTCTCTCTATGTTCCTGTCTCTCTATGTTCCTGTGTGTCTCTATGTTCCTGTGTGTCTCTATGTTCCTGTGTGTCTCTCTATGTTCCTGTGTGTCTCTCTATGTTCCTGTGTCTCTATGTTCCTGTGTCTCTATGTTCCTGTGTGTCTCTCTATGTTCCTGTCTCTCTATGTTCCTGTCTCTCTATGTTCCTGTGTGTCTCTATGTTCCTGTGTCTCTATGTTCCTGTGTGTCTCTCTATCTTCCTGTGTGTCTCTCTATGTTCCTGTGTGTCTCTCTATGTTCCTGTGTCTCTATGTTCCTGTGTCTCTCTATGTTCCTGTCTCTCTATGTTCCTGTGTCTCTCTATGTTCCTGTGTGTCTCTCTATGTTCCTGTGTGTCTCTCTATGTTCCTGTGTGTCTCTCTATGATCCTGTGTGTCTCTATGTTCCTGTGTGTCTCTCTATGTTCCTGTGTGTCTCTCTATGTTCCTGTGTGTCTCTATGTTCCTGTGTCTCTCTATGTTCCTGTGTGTCTCTATGTTCCTGTGTGTGTCTCTATGTTCCTGTGTGACTCTATGTTCCTGTGTGTCTCTATGTTCCTGTGTGTCTCTCTATGTTCCTGTGTCTCTCTATGTTCCTGTGTCTCTCTATGTTCCTGTGTCTCTATGTTCCTGTGTCTCTATGTTCCTGTGTCTCTATGTTCCTGTGTGTCTCTCTATGTTCCTGTGTGTCTCTATGTTCCTGTGTGTGTCTCTATGTTCCTGTGTGACTCTATGTTCCTGTGTGTCTCTCTATGTTCCTGTGTGTCTCTCTATGATCCTGTGTCTCTCTATGTTCCTGTGTCTCTATGTTCCTGTGTCTCTATGTTCCTGTGTGTGTCTCTATGTTCCTGTGTGTCTCTATGTTCCTGTGTGTCTCTATGTTCCTGTGTGTCTCTCTATGTTCCTGTGTGTCTCTCTATGTTCCTGTGTCTCTATGTTCCTGTGTCTCTTTGTTCCTGTGTGTCTCTCTATGTTCCTGTCTCTCTATGTTCCTGTCTCTCTATGTTCCTGTGTGTCTCTCTATGTTCCTGTGTGTCTCTATGTTCCTGTGTCTCTATGTTCCTGTGTGTCTCTCTATGTTCCTGTGTGTCTCTCTATGTTCCTGTCTCTCTATGTTCCTGTGTGTCTCTATGTTCCTGTGTGTCTCTATGTTCCTGTGTGTCTCTCTATGTTCCTGTGTGTCTCTCTATGTTCCTGTGTCTCTATGTTCCTGTGTCTCTATGTTCCTGTGTGTCTCTCTATGTTCCTGTCTCTCTATGTTCCTGTCTCTCTATGTTCCTGTGTGTCTCTATGTTCCTGTGTCTCTATGTTCCTGTGTGTGTCTCTATGTTCCTGTGTGTCTCTCTATGTTCCTGTGTCTCTATGTTCCTGTCTCTCTATGTTCCTGTGTGTCTCTCTATGTTCCTGTGTGTCTCTCTATGTTCCTGTGTGTCTCTCTATGTTCCTGTGTCTCTCTATGTTCCTGTGTGTCTCTCTATGTTCCTGTCTCTCTATGTTCCTGTGTGTCTCTCTATGTTCCTGTGTGTCTCTCTATGTTCCTGTGTGTCTCTCTATGTTCCTGTGTCTCTATGTTCCTGTGTCTCTCTATGTTCCTGTCTCTCTATGTTCCTGTGTCTCTCTATGTTCCTGTGTGTCTCTCTATGTTCCTGTGTGTCTCTCTATGTTCCTGTGTGTCTCTCTATGATCCTGTGTGTCTCTATGTTCCTGTGTGTCTCTCTATGTTCCTGTGTCTCTCTATGTTCCTGTGTCTCTATGTTCCTGTGTGTCCCTCTATGTTCCTGTGTGTCTCTCTATGTTCCTGTGTGTCTCTCTATGTTCCTGTGTGTCTCTATGTTCCTTTGTCTCTCTATGTTCCTGTGTGTCTCTCTATGTTCCTGTGTCTCTATGTTCCTGTGTGTCTCTCTATGTTCCTGTGTGTCTCTCTATGTTCCTGTGTGTCTCTCTATGTTCCTGTGTTTCTATGTTCCTGTGTGTCTCTCTATGTTCCTGTGTGTCTCTCTATGTTCCTGTGTGTCTCTCTATGTTCCTGTGTGTATCTCTATGTTCCTGTGTCTCTATGTTCCTGTGTGTCTCTATGTTCCTGTGTGTGTCTCTATGTTCCTGTGCGTCTCTATGTTCCTGTGTGTCTCTATGTTCCTGTGTGTCTCTATGTTCCTGTGTGTGTCTCTATGTTCCTGTGTGTCTCTCTATGTTCCTGTCTTTCTATGTTCCTGTGTGTCTCTCTATGTTCCTGTGTGTCTCTCTATGTTCCTGTGTGTCTCTATGTTCCTGTCTCTCTATGTTCCTGTGTGTCTCTCTATGTTCCTGTCTCTCTATGTTCCTGTGTGTCTCTATGTTCCTGTGTGTCTCTATGTTCCTGTGTGTCTCTCTATGTCCCTGTGTCTCTATGTTCCTGTGTCTCTATGTTCCTGTGTGTCTCTCTATGTTCCTGTGTGTCTCTCTATGTTCCTGTCTCTCTATGTTCCTGTGTGTCTCTCTATGTTCCTGTGTGTCTCTCTATGTTCCTGTGTGTCTCTATGTTCCTGTGTCTCTAAGTTCCTGTGTGTCTCTCTATGTTCCTGTGTGTCTCTATGTTCCTGTGTGTCTCTCTATGTTCCTGTGTGTCTCTCTATGTTCCTGTGTGTCTATCTATGATCCTGTGTCTCTATGTTCCTGTGTGTCTCTCTATGTTCCTGTGTGTCTCTCTATGTTCCTGTGTGTCTCTCTATGTTCCTGTGTGTCTCTCTATGTTCCTGTGTGTCTCTATGTTCCTGTGTGTCTCTCTATGTTCCTGTGTCTCTCTATGTTCCTGTGTCTCTATGTTCCTGTGTGTCTCTCTATGTTCCTGTGTGTCTCTCTATGTTCCTGTGTGTCTCTATGTTCCTGTGTGTCTCTCTATGTTCCTGTGTGTCTCTCTATGTTCCTGTGTGTCTCTATGTTCCTGCGTGTCTCTCTATGTTCCTGTGTCTCTATGTTCCTGTGTGTCTCTCTATGTTCCTGTGTGTCTCTCTATGTTCCTGTGTGTATCTCTATGTTTCTGTGTGTCTCTATGTTCCTGTGTGTCTATGTTCCTGTGTGTGTCTCTATGTTCCTGTGTGTCTCTATGTTCCTGTGTGTGTCTCTATGTTCCTGTGTGTCTCTCTATGTTCCTGTGTGTCTCTCTATGTTCCTGTGTGTCTCTCTATGTTCCTGTGTGTCTCTATGTTCCTGTGTCTCTATGTTCTTGTGTGTCTCTCTATGTTCCTGTGTCTCTATGTTCCTGTGTGTCTCTCTATGTTCCTGTCTCTCTATGTTCCTGTGTGTCTCTCTATGTTCCTGTGTGTCTCTCTATGTTCCTGTGTGTCTCTCTATGTTCCTGTGTGTCTCTCTATGTTCCTGTGTGTCTCTCTATGTTCCTGTGTGTCTCTCTATGTTCCTGTGTGTGTCTCTATGTTCCTGTGTGTGTCTCTATGTTCCTGTGTGAGTCTCTATGTTCCTGTGTGTCTCTCTATGTTCCTGTGTGTCTCTCTATGTTCCTGTGTGTCTCTCTATGTTCCTGTGTGTGTCTCTATGTTCCTGTGTGTGTCTCTATGTTCCTGTGTGTCTCAGTGTTCCTGTGTGTGTCTCTATGTTCCTGTGTGTCTCTATGTTCCTGTGTGTCTCTATGTTCCTGTGTGTGTCTCTATGTTCCTGTGTGTGTCTCTATGTTCCTGTGTCTCTATGTTCCTGTGTGTCTCTCTATGTTCCTGTGTGTCTCTCTATGTTCCTGTGTCTCTATGTTCCTGTGTGTCTCTCTATGTTCCTGTGTGTATCTCTATGTTCCTGTGTCTCTATGTTCCTGTGTCTATATGTTCCTGTGTGTCTCTCTATGTTCCTGTGTGTCTCTCTATGTTCCTGTGTGTATCTCTATGTTCCTGTGTCTCTATGTTCCTGTGTGTCTCTATGTTCCTGTGTGTCTCTATGTTCCTGTGTGTCTCTCTATGTTCCTGTGTGTCTCTCTATGTTCCTGTGTGTCTCTCTATGTTCCTGTGTGTCTCTATGTTCCTGTGTGTCTCTCTATGTTCCTGTGTGTCTCTCTATGTTCCTGTGTGTCTCTATGTTCCTGTGTCTCTCTATGTTCCTGTGTGTCTCTTTGTTCCTGTGTGTCTCTATGTTCCTGTGTGTCTCTCTATGTTCCTGTGTGTCTCTCTATTTTCCTGTGTCTCTCTATGTTCCTGTGTCTCTATGTTCCTGTGTGTCTCTCTATGTTCCTGTGTGTCTCTCTATGTTCCTGTGTGTCTCTATGTTCCTGTGTGTCTCTCTATGTTCCTGCGTGTCTCTCTATGTTCCTGTGTCTCTATGTTCCTGTGTGTCTCTCTATGTTTCTGTGTGTCTCTATGTTCCTGTGTGTCTCTATGTTCCTGTGTGTGTCTCTATGTTCCTGTGTGTCTCTATGTTCCTGTGTGTCTCTATGTTCCTGTGTGTCTCTATGTTCCTGTGTGTGTCTCTATGTTCCTGTGTGTCTCTCTATGTTCCTGTGTGTCTCTCTATGTTCCTGTGTGTCTCTCTATGTTCCTGTGTGTCTCTATGTTCCTGTGTCTCTCTATGTTTCTGTGTGTCTCTCTATGTTCCTGTGTGTCTCTCTATGTTCCTGTGTGTCTCTATGTTCTTGTGTGTCTCTCTATGTTCCTGTGTCTCTATGTTCCTGTGTGTCTCTCTATGTTCCTGTCTCTCTATGTTCCTGTGTTTTCTCGCTATGTTCCTGTGTGTCTCTCTATGTTCCTGTGTGTCTCTCTATGTTCCTGTGTCTCTATGTTCCTGTGTCTCTATGTTCCTGTGTGTCTCTCTATGTTCCTGTGTGTCTCTCTATGTTCCTGTGTGTCTCTCTATGTTCCTGTGTGTCTCTCTATGTTCCTGTGTGTCTCTCTATGTTCCTGTGTGTGTCTCTATGTTCCTGTGTGTGTCTCTATGTTCCTGTGTGTCTCTATGTTCCTGTGTGTCTCTCTATGTTCCTGTGTGTCTCTCTATGTTCCTGTGTGTCTCTCTATGTTCCTGTGTCTCTATGTTCCTGTGTCTCTATGTTCCTGTGTGTCTCTCTATGTTCCTGTCTCTCTATGTTCCTGTGTGTCTCTCTATGTTCCTGTGTGTCTCTCTATGTTCCTGTGTGTCTCTCTATGTTCCTGTCTCTCTATGTTCCTGTGTGTCTCTCTATGTTCCTGTGTGTCTCTCTATGTTCCTGTGTGTCTCTCTATGTTCCTGTGTCTCTATGTTCCTGTCTCTCTATGTTCCTGTGTGTCTCTCTATGTTCCTGTGTGTCTCTCTATGTTCCTGTGTGTCTCTCTATGTTCCTGTGTCTCTATGTTCCTGTGTCTCTCTATGTTCCTGTCTCTCTATGTTCCTGTGTCTCTCTATGTTCCTGTGTGTCTCTCTATGTTCCTGTGTGTCTCTCTATGTTCCTGTGTGTCTCTCTATGATCCTGTGTGTCTCTATGTTCCTGTGTGTCTCTCTATGTTCCTGTGTGTCTCTATGTTCCTGTGTGTCTCTCTATGTTCCTGTGTGTCTCTCTATGTTCCTGTGTGTCTATCTATGATCCTGTGTCTCTATGTTCCTGTGTGTCTCTCTATGTTCCTGTGTGTCTCTCTATGTTCCTGTGTGTCTCTCTATGTTCCTGTGTGTCTCTCTATGTTCCTGTGTGTCTCTATGTTCCTGTGTGTCTCTCTATGTTCCTGTGTCTCTCTATGTTCCTGTGTCTCTATGTTCCTGTGTGTCTCTCTATGTTCCTGTGTGTCTCTCTATGTTCCTGTGTGTCTCTATGTTCCTGTGTGTCTCTCTATGTTCCTGTGTGTCTCTCTATGTTCCTGTGTGTCTCTATGTTCCTGCGTGTCTCTCTATGTTCCTGTGTCTCTATGTTCCTGTGTGTCTCTCTATGTTCCTGTGTGTCTCTCTATGTTCCTGTGTGTATCTCTATGTTTCTGTGTGTCTCTATGTTCCTGTGTGTCTATGTTCCTGTGTGTGTCTCTATGTTCCTGTGTGTCTCTATGTTCCTGTGTGTCTCTATGTTCCTGTGTGTGTCTCTATGTTCCTGTGTGTCTCTCTATGTTCCTGTGTGTCTCTCTATGTTCCTGTGTGTCTCTCTATGTTCCTGTGTGTCTCTATGTTCCTGTGTCTCTATGTTCTTGTGTGTCTCTCTATGTTCCTGTGTCTCTATGTTCCTGTGTGTCTCTCTATGTTCCTGTCTCTCTATGTTCCTGTGTGTCTCTCTATGTTCCTGTGTGTCTCTCTATGTTCCTGTGTGTCTCTCTATGTTCCTGTGTGTCTCTCTATGTTCCTGTGTGTCTCTCTATGTTCCTGTGTGTCTCTCTATGTTCCTGTGTGTGTCTCTATGTTCCTGTGTGTGTCTCTATGTTCCTGTGTGTGTCTCTATGTTCCTGTGTGTCTCTCTATGTTCCTGTGTGTCTCTCTATGTTCCTGTGTGTCTCTCTATGTTCCTGTGTGTGTCTCTATGTTCCTGTGTGTGTCTCTATGTTCCTGTGTGTCTCAGTGTTCCTGTGTGTGTCTCTATGTTCCTGTGTGTCTCTATGTTCCTGTGTGTCTCTATGTTCCTGTGTGTGTCTCTATGTTCCTGTGTGTGTCTCTATGTTCCTGTGTCTCTATGTTCCTGTGTGTCTCTCTATGTTCCTGTGTGTCTCTCTATGTTCCTGTGTCTCTATGTTCCTGTGTGTCTCTCTATGTTCCTGTGTGTATCTCTATGTTCCTGTGTCTCTATGTTCCTGTGTCTATATGTTCCTGTGTGTCTCTCTATGTTCCTGTGTGTCTCTCTATGTTCCTGTGTGTATCTCTATGTTCCTGTGTCTCTATGTTCCTGTGTGTCTCTATGTTCCTGTGTGTCTCTATGTTCCTGTGTGTCTCTCTATGTTCCTGTGTGTCTCTCTATGTTCCTGTGTGTCTCTTTATGTTCCTGTGTGTCTCTATGTTCCTGTGTGTCTCTCTATGTTCCTGTGTGTCTCTCTATGTTCCTGTGTGTCTCTATGTTCCTGTGTCTCTCTATGTTCCTGTGTGTCTCTTTGTTCCTGTGTGTCTCTATGTTCCTGTGTGTCTCTCTATGTTCCTGTGTGTCTCTCTATTTTCCTGTGTCTCTCTATGTTCCTGTGTCTCTATGTTCCTGTGTGTCTCTCTATGTTCCTGTGTGTCTCTCTATGTTCCTGTGTGTCTCTATGTTCCTGTGTGTCTCTCTATGTTCCTGCGTGTCTCTCTATGTTCCTGTGTCTCTATGTTCCTGTGTGTCTCTCTATGTTTCTGTGTGTCTCTATGTTCCTGTGTGTCTCTATGTTCCTGTGTGTGTCTCTATGTTCCTGTGTGTCTCTATGTTCCTGTGTGTCTCTATGTTCCTGTGTGTCTCTATGTTCCTGTGTGTGTCTCTATGTTCCTGTGTGTCTCTCTATGTTCCTGTGTGTCTCTCTATGTTCCTGTGTGTCTCTCTATGTTCCTGTGTGTCTCTATGTTCCTGTGTCTCTCTATGTTTCTGTGTGTCTCTCTATGTTCCTGTGTGTCTCTCTATGTTCCTGTGTGTCTCTATGTTCTTGTGTGTCTCTCTATGTTCCTGTGTCTCTATGTTCCTGTGTGTCTCTCTATGTTCCTGTCTCTCTATGTTCCTGTGTTTTCTCGCTATGTTCCTGTGTGTCTCTCTATGTTCCTGTGTGTCTCTCTATGTTCCTGTGTCTCTATGTTCCTGTGTCTCTATGTTCCTGTGTGTCTCTCTATGTTCCTGTGTGTCTCTCTATGTTCCTGTGTGTCTCTCTATGTTCCTGTGTGTCTCTCTATGTTCCTGTGTGTCTCTCTATGTTCCTGTGTGTGTCTCTATGTTCCTGTGTGTGTCTCTATGTTCCTGTGTGTCTCTATGTTCCTGTGTGTCTCTCTATGTTCCTGTGTGTCTCTCTATGTTCCTGTGTCTCTATGTTCCTGTGTCTCTATGTTCCTGTGTGTCTCTCTATGTTCCTGTCTCTCTATGTTCCTGTGTGTCTCTCTATGTTCCTGTGTGTCTCTCTATGTTCCTGTGTGTCTCTCTATGTTCCTGTCTCTCTATGTTCCTGTGTGTCTCTCTATGTTCCTGTGTGTCTCTCTATGTTCCTGTGTGTCTCTCTATGTTCCTGTGTCTCTATGTTCCTGTCTCTCTATGTTCCTGTGTGTCTCTCTATGTTCCTGTGTGTCTCTCTATGTTCCTGTGTCTCTATGTTCCTGTGTCTCTATGTTCCTGTGTGTCTCTCTATGTTCCTGTCTCTCTATGTTCCTGTGTGTCTCTCTATGTTCCTGTGTGTCTCTCTATGTTCCTGTGTGTCTCTCTATGTTCCTGTCTCTCTATGTTCCTGTGTGTCTCTCTATGTTCCTGTGTGTCTCTCTATGTTCCTGTGTGTCTCTCTATGTTCCTGTGTCTCTATGTTCCTGTCTCTCTATGTTCCTGTGTGTCTCTCTATGTTCCTGTGTGTCTCTCTATGTTCCTGTGTGTCTCTCTATGTTCCTGTGTCTCTATGTTCCTGTGTCTCTCTATGTTCCTGTCTCTCTATGTTCCTGTGTCTCTCTATGTTCCTGTGTGTCTCTCTATGTTCCTGTGTGTCTCTCTATGTTCCTGTGTGTCTCTCTATGATCCTGTGTGTCTCTATGTTCCTGTGTGTCTCTCTATGTTCCTGTGTGTCTCTCCATGTTCCTGTGTGTCTCTATGTTCCTGTGTGTCTCTCTATGTTCCTGTGTGTCTCTCTATGTTCCTGTGTGTCTCTATGTTCCTGTGTGTGTCTCTATGTTCCTGTGTGACTCTATGTTCCTGTGTGTCTCTATGTTCCTGTGTGTCTCTCTATGTTCCTGTGTCTCTCTATGTTCCTGTGTCTCTCTATGTTCCTGTGTCTCTATGTTCCTGTGTCTCTATGTTCCTGTGTCTCTATGTTCCTGTGTGTCTCTCTATGTTCCTGTGTGTCTCTATGTTCCTGTGTGTGTCTCTATGTTCCTGTGTGACTCTATGTTCCTGTGTGTCTCTCTATGTTCCTGTGTGTCTCTCTATGATCCTGTGTCTCTCTATGTTCCTGTGTCTCTATGTTCCTGTGTCTCTATGTTCCTGTGTGTGTCTCTATGTTCCTGTGTGTCTCTATGTTCCTGTGTGTCTCTATGTTCCTGTGTGTCTCTCTATGTTCCTGTGTCTCTCTATGTTCCTGTGTCTCTATGTTCCTGTGTCTCTATGTTCCTGTGTCTCTATGTTCCTGTGTGTCTCTATGTTCCTGTGTGTCTCTCTATGTTCCTGTGTGTATCTCTATGTTCCTGTGTCTCTATGTTCCTGTGTGTCTCTATGTTCCTGTGTGTGTCTCTATGTTCCTGTGTGTCTCTATGTTCCTGTGTGTGTCTCTATGTTCCTGTGTGTGTCTCTATGTTCCTGTGTGTCTCTCTATGTTCCTGTCTCTCTATTATTCTGTGTGTCTCTCTATGTTCCTGTGTGTCTCTCTATGTTCCTGTCTCTCTATGTTCCTGTGTGTCTCTATGTTCCTGTGTGTCTCTATGTTCCTGTGTGTCTCTCTATGTTCCTGTGTGTCTCTCTATGTTCCTGTGTCTCTATGTTCCTGTGTCTCTTTGTTCCTGTGTGTCTCTCTATGTTCCTGTCTCTCTATGTTCCTGTCTCTCTATGTTCCTGTGTGTCTCTCTATGTTCCTGTGTGTCTCTATGTTCCTGTGTCTCTATGTTCCTGTGTGTCTCTCTATGTTCCTGTGTGTCTCTCTATGTTCCTGTCTCTCTATGTTCCTGTGTGTCTCTATGTTCCTGTGTGTCTCTATGTTCCTGTGTGTCTCTCTATGTTCCTGTGTGTCTCTCTATGTTCCTGTGTCTCTATGTTCCTGTGTCTCTATGTTCCTGTGTGTCTCTCTATGTTCCTGTCTCTCTATGTTCCTGTCTCTCTATGTTCCTGTGTGTCTCTATGTTCCTGTGTCTCTATGTTCCTGTGTGTCTCTCTATCTTCCTGTGTGTCTCTCTATGTTCCTGTGTGTCTCTCTATGTTCCTGTGTCTCTATGTTCCTGTGTCTCTCTATGTTCCTGTCTCTCTATGTTCCTGTGTCTCTCTATGTTCCTGTGTGTCTCTCTATGTTCCTGTGTGTCTCTCTATGTTCCTGTGTGTCTCTCTATGATCCTGTGTGTCTCTATGTTCCTGTGTGTCTCTCTATGTTCCTGTGTGTCTCTCTATGTTCCTGTGTGTCTCTATGTTCCTGTGTCTCTCTATGTTCCTGTGTGTCTCTATGTTCCTGTGTGTGTCTCTATGTTCCTGTGTGACTCTATGTTCCTGTGTGTCTCTATGTTCCTGTGTGTCTCTCTATGTTCCTGTGTCTCTCTATGTTCCTGTGTCTCTCTATGTTCCTGTGTCTCTATGTTCCTGTGTCTCTATGTTCCTGTGTCTCTATGTTCCTGTGTGTCTCTCTATGTTCCTGTGTGTCTCTATGTTCCTGTGTGTGTCTCTATGTTCCTGTGTGACTCTATGTTCCTGTGTGTCTCTCTATGTTCCTGTGTGTGTCTCTCTATGATCCTGTGTCTCTCTATGTTCCTGTGTCTCTATGTTCCTGTGTCTCTATGTTCCTGTGTGTGTCTCTATGTTCCTGTGTGTCTCTATGTTCCTGTGTGTCTCTATGTTCCTGTGTGTCTCTCTATGTTCCTGTGTCTCTCTATGTTCCTGTGTCTCTATGTTCCTGTGTCTCTATGTTCCTGTGTCTCTATGTTCCTGTGTGTCTCTATGTTCCTGTGTGTCTCTCTATGTTCCTGTGTGTATCTCTATGTTCCTGTGTCTCTATGTTCCTGTGTGTCTCTATGTTCCTGTGTGTGTCTCTATGTTCCTGTGTGTCTCTATGTTCCTGTGTGTGTCTCTATGTTCCTGTGTGTGTCTCTATGTTCCTGTGTGTCTCTCTATGTTCCTGTCTCTCTATTATTCTGTGTGTCTCTCTATGTTCCTGTGTGTCTCTCTATGTTCCTGTCTCTCTATGTTCCTGTGTGTCTCTATGTTCCTGTGTGTCTCTATGTTCCTGTGTGTCTCTCTATGTTCCTGTGTGTCTCTCTATGTTCCTGTGTCTCTATGTTCCTGTGTCTCTTTGTTCCTGTGTGTCTCTCTATGTTCCTGTCTCTCTATGTTCCTGTCTCTCTATGTTCCTGTGTGTCTCTCTATGTTCCTGTGTGTCTCTATGTTCCTGTGTCTCTATGTTCCTGTGTGTCTCTCTATGTTCCTGTGTGTCTCTCTATGTTCCTGTCTCTCTATGTTCCTGTGTGTCTCTATGTTCCTGTGTGTCTCTATGTTCCTGTGTGTCTCTCTATGTTCCTGTGTGTCTCTCTATGTTCCTGTGTCTCTATGTTCCTGTGTCTCTATGTTCCTGTGTGTCTCTCTATGTTCCTGTCTCTCTATGTTCCTGTCTCTCTATGTTCCTGTGTGTCTCTATGTTCCTGTGTCTCTATGTTCCTGTGTGTGTCTCTATGTTCCTGTGTGTCTCTCTATGTTCCTGTGTCTCTATGTTCCTGTCTCTCTATGTTCCTGTGTGTCTCTCTATGTTCCTGTGTGTCTCTCTATGTTCCTGTGTGTCTCTCTATGTTCCTGTGTCTCTCTATGTTCCTGTGTGTCTCTCTATGTTCCTGTCTCTCTATGTTCCTGTGTGTCTCTCTATGTTCCTGTGTGTCTCTCTATGTTCCTGTGTGTCTCTCTATGTTCCTGTGTCTCTATGTTCCTGTGTCTCTCTATGTTCCTGTCTCTCTATGTTCCTGTGTCTCTCTATGTTCCTGTGTGTCTCTCTATGTTCCTGTGTGTCTCTCTATGATCCTGTGTGTCTCTATGTTCCTGTGTGTCTCTCTATGTTCCTGTGTCTCTCTATGTTCCTGTGTCTCTATGTTCCTGTGTGTCTCTCTATGTTCCTGTGTGTCTCTCTATGTTCCTGTCTCTCTATGTTCCTGTGTGTCTCTATGTTCCTGTGTGTCTCTATGTTCCTGTGTGTCTCTCTATGTTCCTGTGTGTCTCTCTATGTTCCTGTGTCTCTATGTTCCTGTGTCTCTATGTTCCTGTGTGTCTCTCTATGTTCCTGTCTCTCTATGTTCCTGTCTCTCTATGTTCCTGTGTGTCTCTATGTTCCTGTGTCTCTATGTTCCTGTGTGTGTCTCTATGTTCCTGTGTGTCTCTCTATGTTCCTGTGTCTCTATGTTCCTGTCTCTCTATGTTCCTGTGTGTCTCTCTATGTTCCTGTGTGTCTCTCTATGTTCCTGTGTGTCTCTCTATGTTCCTGTGTCTCTCTATGTTCCTGTGTGTCTCTCTATGTTCCTGTCTCTCTATGTTCCTGTGTGTCTCTCTATGTTCCTGTGTGTCTCTCTATGTTCCTGTGTGTCTCTCTATGTTCCTGTGTCTCTATGTTCCTGTGTCTCTCTATGTTCCTGTCTCTCTATGTTCCTGTGTCTCTCTATGTTCCTGTGTGTCTCTCTATGTTCCTGTGTGTCTCTCTATGTTCCTGTGTGTCTCTCTATGATCCTGTGTGTCTCTATGTTCCTGTGTGTCTCTCTATGTTCCTGTGTCTCTCTATGTTCCTGTGTCTCTATGTTCCTGTGTGTCTCTCTATGTTCCTGTGTGTCTCTCTATGTTCCTGTGTGTCTCTCTATGTTCCTGTGTGTCTCTATGTTCCTTTGTCTCTCTATGTTCCTGTGTGTCTCTCTATGTTCCTGTGTCTCTATGTTCCTGTGTGTCTCTCTATGTTCCTGTGTGTCTCTCTATGTTCCTGTGTGTCTCTCTATGTTCCTGTGTGTATCTCTATGTTCCTGTGTCTCTATGTTCCTGTGTGTCTCTATGTTCCTGTGTGTGTCTCTATGTTCCTGTGCGTCTCTATGTTCCTGTGTGTCTCTATGTTCCTGTGTGTCTCTATGTTCCTGTGTGTGTCTCTATGTTCCTGTGTGTCTCTCTATGTTCCTGTCTTTCTATGTTCCTGTGTGTCTCTCTATGTTCCTGTGTGTCTCTCTATGTTCCTGTGTGTCTCTATGTTCCTGTCTCTCTATGTTCCTGTGTGTCTCTCTATGTTCCTGTGTGTCTCTCTATGTTCCTGTCTCTCTATGTTCCTGTGTGTCTCTATGTTCCTGTGTGTCTCTATGTTCCTGTGTGTCTCTCTATGTCCCTGTGTCTCTATGTTCCTGTGTCTCTATGTTCCTGTGTGTCTCTCTATGTTCCTGTGTGTCTCTCTATGTTCCTGTCTCTCTATGTTCCTGTGTGTCTCTCTATGTTCCTGTGTGTCTCTCTATGTTCCTGTGTGTCTCTATGTTCCTGTGTCTCTAAGTTCCTGTGTGTCTCTCTATGTTCCTGTGTGTCTCTATGTTCCTGTGTGTCTCTCTATGTTCCTGTCTCTCTATGTTCCTGTGTGTCTCTCTATGTTCCTGTGTGTCTCTATGTTCCTGTGTGTCTCTCTATGTTCCTGTGTGTCTCTCTATGATCCTGTGTCTCTATGTTCCTGTGTGTCTCTCTATGTTCCTGTGTGTTTCTCTATGTTCCTGTGTGTCTCTCTATGTTCCTGTGTGTCTCTATGTTCCTGTGTGTCTCTCTATGTTCCTGTGTCTCTCTATGTTCCTGTGTCTCTATGTTCCTGTGTGTCTCTCTATGTTCCTGTGTGTCTCTCTATGTTCCTGTGTGTCTCTATGTTCCTGTGTGTCTCTCTATGTTCCTGTGTGTCTCTCTATGTTCCTGTGTGTCTCTATGTTCCTGCGTGTCTCTCTATGTTCCTGTGTCTCTATGTTCCTGTGTGTCTCTCTATGTTCCTGTGTGTCTCTCTATGTTCCTGTGTGTATCTCTATGTTTCTGTGTGTCTCTATGTTCCTGTGTGTCTATGTTCCTGTGTGTGTCTCTATGTTCCTGTGTGTCTCTATGTTCCTGTGTGTCTCTATGTTCCTGTGTGTGTCTCTATGTTCCTGTGTGTCTCTCTATGTTCCTGTGTGTCTCTCTATGTTCCTGTGTGTCTCTCTATGTTCCTGTGTGTCTCTATGTTCCTGTGTCTCTATGTTCTTGTGTGTCTCTCTATGTTCCTGTGTCTCTATGTTCCTGTGTGTCTCTCTATGTTCCTGTCTCTCTATGTTCCTGTGTGTCTCGCTATGTTCCTGTGTGTCTCTCTATGTTCCTGTGTGTCTCTCTATGTTCCTGTGTGTCTCTCTATGTTCCTGTGTGTCTCTCTATGTTCCTGTGTGTCTCTCTATGTTCCTGTGTGTCTCTCTATGTTCCTGTGTGTGTCTCTATGTTCCTGTGTGTGTCTCTATGTTCCTGTGTGTCTCTATGTTCCTGTGTCTCTATGTTCCTGTGTGTATCTCTATGTTCCTGTGTCTCTATGTTCCTGTGTGTCTCTATGTTCCTGTGTGTGTCTCTATGTTCCTGTGTGTCTCTATGTTCCTGTGTGTCTCTATGTTCCTGTGTGTGTCTCTATGTTCCTGTGTGTGTCTCTATGTTCCTGTGTCTCTATGTTCCTGTGTGTCTGTCTATCTTCCTGTGTGTCTCTCTATGTTCCTGTGTGTCTCTCTATGTTCCTGTGTGTCTCTCTATGTTCCTGTGTGTCTCTCTATGTTCCTGTGTCTCTATGTTCCTGTGTGTCTCTCTATGTTCCTGTGTGTATCTCTATGTTCCTGTGTCTCTATGTTCCTGTGTCTCTATGTTCCTGTGTGTCTCTCTATGTTCCTGTGTGTCTCTCTATGTTCCTGTGTGTATCTCTATGTTCCTGTGTCTCTATGTTCCTGTGTGTCTCTATGTTCCTGTGTGTCTCTATGTTCCTGTGTGTCTCTATGTTCCTGTGTGTCTCTCTATGTTCCTGTGTGTCTCTCTATGTTCCTGTGTGTCTCTCTATGTTCCTGTGTGTCTCTATGTTCCTGTGTGTCTCTCTATGTTCCTGTGTGTCTCTCTATGTTCCTGTGTGTCTCTATGTTCCTGTGTCTCTCTATGTTCCTGTGTGTCTCTTTGTTCCTGTGTGTCTCTATGTTCCTGTGTGTCCCTCTATGTTCCTGTGTGTCTCTCTATTTTCCTGTGTCTCTCTATGTTCCTGTGTCAATATGTTCCTGTGTGTCTCTCTATGTTCCTGTGTGTCTCTCTATGTTCCTGTGTGTCTCTATGTTCCTGTGTGTCTCTCTATGTTCCTGCGTGTCTCTCTATGTTCCTGTGTCTCTATGTTCCTGTGTGTCTCTCTATGTTTCCTTGTGTCTCTATGTTCCTGTGTGTCTCTATGTTCCTGTGTGTCTCTATGTTCCTGTGTGTCTCTCTATGTTCCTGTGTGTCTCTCTATGTTCCTGTGTGTCTCTCTATGTTCCTGTGTGTGTCTCTATGTTCCTGTGTGTGTCTCTATGTTCCTGTGTGTCTCTCTATGTTCCTGTGTGTCTCTCTATGTTCCTGTGTGTCTCTCTATGTTCCTGTGTGTCTCTCTATGTTCCTGTGTGTATCTCTATGTTCCTGTGTCTCTATGTTCCTGTGTGTCTCTATGTTCCTGTGTGTGTCTCTATGTTCCTGTGTGTTCCTGTGTGTCTCTATGTTCCTGTGTGTGTCTCTATGTTCCTGTGTGTGTCTCTACGTTCCTGTGTCTCTATGTTCCTGTGTGTCTCTCTATGTTCCTGTGTGTCTCTCTATGTTCCTGTGTGTCTCTCTATGTTCCTGTGTGTCTCTCTATGTTCCTGTGTCTCTATGTTCCTGTGTGTCTCTCTATGTTCCTGTGTGTATCTCTATGTTCCTGTGTCTCTATGTTCCTGTGTCTCTATGTTCCTGTGTGTCTCTCTATGTTCCTGTGTGTCTCTCTATGTTCCTGTGTGTATCTCTATGTTCCTGTGTCTCTATGTTCCTGTGTGTCTCTATGTTCCTGTGTGTCTCTATGTTCCTGTGTGACTCTATGTTCCTGTGTCTCTCTATGTTCCTGTGTCTCTCTATGTTCCTGTGTCTCTCTATGTTCCTGTGTGACTCTATGTTCCTGTGTGTCTCTCTATGTTCCTGTGTGTCTCTCTATGATCCTGTGTCTCTCTATGTTCCTGTGTCTCTATGTTCCTGTGTCTCTATGTTCCTGTGTGTGTCTCTATGTTCCTGTGTGTCTCTATGTTCCTGTGTGTCTCTATGTTCCTGTGTGTCTCTCTATGTTCCTGTGTCTCTCTATGTTCCTGTGTCTCTATGTTCCTGTGTCTCTATGTTCCTGTGTCTCTATGTTCCTGTGTGTCTCTATGTTCCTGTGTGTCTCTCTATGTTCCTGTGTGTATCTCTATGTTCCTGTGTCTCTATGTTCCTGTGTGTCTCTATGTTCCTGTGTGTGTCTCTATGTTCCTGTGTGTCTCTATGTTCCTGTGTGTGTCTCTATGTTCCTGTGTGTGTCTCTATGTTCCTGTGTGTCTCTCTATGTTCCTGTCTCTCTATTATTCTGTGTGTCTCTCTATGTTCCTGTGTGTCTCTCTATGTTCCTGTCTCTCTATGTTCCTGTGTGTCTCTATGTTCCTGTGTGTCTCTATGTTCCTGTGTGTCTCTCTATGTTCCTGTGTGTCTCTCTATGTTCCTGTGTCTCTATGTTCCTGTGTCTCTTTGTTCCTGTGTGTCTCTCTATGTTCCTGTCTCTCTATGTTCCTGTCTCTCTATGTTCCTGTGTGTCTCTCTATGTTCCTGTGTGTCTCTATGTTCCTGTGTCTCTATGTTCCTGTGTGTCTCTCTATGTTCCTGTGTGTCTCTCTATGTTCCTGTCTCTCTATGTTCCTGTGTGTCTCTATGTTCCTGTGTGTCTCTATGTTCCTGTGTGTCTCTCTATGTTCCTGTGTGTCTCTCTATGTTCCTGTGTCTCTATGTTCCTGTGTCTCTATGTTCCTGTGTGTCTCTCTATGTTCCTGTCTCTCTATGTTCCTGTCTCTCTATGTTCCTGTGTGTCTCTATGTTCCTGTGTCTCTATGTTCCTGTGTGTCTCTCTATCTTCCTGTGTGTCTCTCTATGTTCCTGTGTGTCTCTCTATGTTCCTGTGTCTCTATGTTCCTGTGTCTCTCTATGTTCCTGTCTCTCTATGTTCCTGTGTCTCTCTATGTTCCTGTGTGTCTCTCTATGTTCCTGTGTGTCTCTCTATGTTCCTGTGTGTCTCTCTATGATCCTGTGTGTCTCTATGTTCCTGTGTGTCTCTCTATGTTCCTGTGTGTCTCTCTATGTTCCTGTGTGTCTCTATGTTCCTGTGTCTCTCTATGTTCCTGTGTGTCTCTATGTTCCTGTGTGTGTCTCTATGTTCCTGTGTGACTCTATGTTCCTGTGTGTCTCTATGTTCCTGTGTGTCTCTCTATGTTCCTGTGTCTCTCTATGTTCCTGTGTCTCTCTATGTTCCTGTGTCTCTATGTTCCTGTGTCTCTATGTTCCTGTGTCTCTATGTTCCTGTGTGTCTCTCTATGTTCCTGTGTGTCTCTATGTTCCTGTGTGTGTCTCTATGTTCCTGTGTGACTCTATGTTCCTGTGTGTCTCTCTATGTTCCTGTGTGTGTCTCTCTATGATCCTGTGTCTCTCTATGTTCCTGTGTCTCTATGTTCCTGTGTCTCTATGTTCCTGTGTGTGTCTCTATGTTCCTGTGTGTCTCTATGTTCCTGTGTGTCTCTATGTTCCTGTGTGTCTCTCTATGTTCCTGTGTCTCTCTATGTTCCTGTGTCTCTATGTTCCTGTGTCTCTATGTTCCTGTGTCTCTATGTTCCTGTGTGTCTCTATGTTCCTGTGTGTCTCTCTATGTTCCTGTGTGTATCTCTATGTTCCTGTGTCTCTATGTTCCTGTGTGTCTCTATGTTCCTGTGTGTGTCTCTATGTTCCTGTGTGTCTCTATGTTCCTGTGTGTGTCTCTATGTTCCTGTGTGTGTCTCTATGTTCCTGTGTGTCTCTCTATGTTCCTGTCTCTCTATTATTCTGTGTGTCTCTCTATGTTCCTGTGTGTCTCTCTATGTTCCTGTCTCTCTATGTTCCTGTGTGTCTCTATGTTCCTGTGTGTCTCTATGTTCCTGTGTGTCTCTCTATGTTCCTGTGTGTCTCTCTATGTTCCTGTGTCTCTATGTTCCTGTGTCTCTTTGTTCCTGTGTGTCTCTCTATGTTCCTGTCTCTCTATGTTCCTGTCTCTCTATGTTCCTGTGTGTCTCTCTATGTTCCTGTGTGTCTCTATGTTCCTGTGTCTCTATGTTCCTGTGTGTCTCTCTATGTTCCTGTGTGTCTCTCTATGTTCCTGTCTCTCTATGTTCCTGTGTGTCTCTATGTTCCTGTGTGTCTCTATGTTCCTGTGTGTCTCTCTATGTTCCTGTGTGTCTCTCTATGTTCCTGTGTCTCTATGTTCCTGTGTCTCTATGTTCCTGTGTGTCTCTCTATGTTCCTGTCTCTCTATGTTCCTGTCTCTCTATGTTCCTGTGTGTCTCTATGTTCCTGTGTCTCTATGTTCCTGTGTGTGTCTCTATGTTCCTGTGTGTCTCTCTATGTTCCTGTGTCTCTATGTTCCTGTCTCTCTATGTTCCTGTGTGTCTCTCTATGTTCCTGTGTGTCTCTCTATGTTCCTGTGTGTCTCTCTATGTTCCTGTGTCTCTCTATGTTCCTGTGTGTCTCTCTATGTTCCTGTCTCTCTATGTTCCTGTGTGTCTCTCTATGTTCCTGTGTGTCTCTCTATGTTCCTGTGTGTCTCTCTATGTTCCTGTGTCTCTATGTTCCTGTGTCTCTCTATGTTCCTGTCTCTCTATGTTCCTGTGTCTCTCTATGTTCCTGTGTGTCTCTCTATGTTCCTGTGTGTCTCTCTATGTTCCTGTGTGTCTCTCTATGATCCTGTGTGTCTCTATGTTCCTGTGTGTCTCTCTATGTTCCTGTGTCTCTCTATGTTCCTGTGTCTCTATGTTCCTGTGTGTCTCTCTATGTTCCTGTGTGTCTCTCTATGTTCCTGTCTCTCTATGTTCCTGTGTGTCTCTATGTTCCTGTGTGTCTCTATGTTCCTGTGTGTCTCTCTATGTTCCTGTGTGTCTCTCTATGTTCCTGTGTCTCTATGTTCCTGTGTCTCTATGTTCCTGTGTGTCTCTCTATGTTCCTGTCTCTCTATGTTCCTGTCTCTCTATGTTCCTGTGTGTCTCTATGTTCCTGTGTCTCTATGTTCCTGTGTGTGTCTCTATGTTCCTGTGTGTCTCTCTATGTTCCTGTGTCTCTATGTTCCTGTCTCTCTATGTTCCTGTGTGTCTCTCTATGTTCCTGTGTGTCTCTCTATGTTCCTGTGTGTCTCTCTATGTTCCTGTGTCTCTCTATGTTCCTGTGTGTCTCTCTATGTTCCTGTCTCTCTATGTTCCTGTGTGTCTCTCTATGTTCCTGTGTGTCTCTCTATGTTCCTGTGTGTCTCTCTATGTTCCTGTGTCTCTATGTTCCTGTGTCTCTCTATGTTCCTGTCTCTCTATGTTCCTGTGTCTCTCTATGTTCCTGTGTGTCTCTCTATGTTCCTGTGTGTCTCTCTATGTTCCTGTGTGTCTCTCTATGATCCTGTGTGTCTCTATGTTCCTGTGTGTCTCTCTATGTTCCTGTGTCTCTCTATGTTCCTGTGTCTCTATGTTCCTGTGTGTCTCTCTATGTTCCTGTGTGTCTCTCTATGTTCCTGTGTGTCTCTCTATGTTCCTGTGTGTCTCTATGTTCCTTTGTCTCTCTATGTTCCTGTGTGTCTCTCTATGTTCCTGTGTCTCTATGTTCCTGTGTGTCTCTCTATGTTCCTGTGTGTCTCTCTATGTTCCTGTGTGTCTCTCTATGTTCCTGTGTGTATCTCTATGTTCCTGTGTCTCTATGTTCCTGTGTGTCTCTATGTTCCTGTGTGTGTCTCTATGTTCCTGTGCGTCTCTATGTTCCTGTGTGTCTCTATGTTCCTGTGTGTCTCTATGTTCCTGTGTGTGTCTCTATGTTCCTGTGTGTCTCTCTATGTTCCTGTCTTTCTATGTTCCTGTGTGTCTCTCTATGTTCCTGTGTGTCTCTCTATGTTCCTGTGTGTCTCTATGTTCCTGTCTCTCTATGTTCCTGTGTGTCTCTCTATGTTCCTGTGTGTCTCTCTATGTTCCTGTCTCTCTATGTTCCTGTGTGTCTCTATGTTCCTGTGTGTCTCTATGTTCCTGTGTGTCTCTCTATGTCCCTGTGTCTCTATGTTCCTGTGTCTCTATGTTCCTGTGTGTCTCTCTATGTTCCTGTGTGTCTCTCTATGTTCCTGTCTCTCTATGTTCCTGTGTGTCTCTCTATGTTCCTGTGTGTCTCTCTATGTTCCTGTGTGTCTCTATGTTCCTGTGTCTCTAAGTTCCTGTGTGTCTCTCTATGTTCCTGTGTGTCTCTATGTTCCTGTGTGTCTCTCTATGTTCCTGTCTCTCTATGTTCCTGTGTGTCTCTCTATGTTCCTGTGTGTCTCTATGTTCCTGTGTGTCTCTCTATGTTCCTGTGTGTCTCTCTATGATCCTGTGTCTCTATGTTCCTGTGTGTCTCTCTATGTTCCTGTGTGTTTCTCTATGTTCCTGTGTGTCTCTCTATGTTCCTGTGTGTCTCTATGTTCCTGTGTGTCTCTCTATGTTCCTGTGTCTCTCTATGTTCCTGTGTCTCTATGTTCCTGTGTGTCTCTCTATGTTCCTGTGTGTCTCTCTATGTTCCTGTGTGTCTCTATGTTCCTGTGTGTCTCTCTATGTTCCTGTGTGTCTCTCTATGTTCCTGTGTGTCTCTATGTTCCTGCGTGTCTCTCTATGTTCCTGTGTCTCTATGTTCCTGTGTGTCTCTCTATGTTCCTGTGTGTCTCTCTATGTTCCTGTGTGTATCTCTATGTTTCTGTGTGTCTCTATGTTCCTGTGTGTCTATGTTCCTGTGTGTGTCTCTATGTTCCTGTGTGTCTCTATGTTCCTGTGTGTCTCTATGTTCCTGTGTGTGTCTCTATGTTCCTGTGTGTCTCTCTATGTTCCTGTGTGTCTCTCTATGTTCCTGTGTGTCTCTCTATGTTCCTGTGTGTCTCTATGTTCCTGTGTCTCTATGTTCTTGTGTGTCTCTCTATGTTCCTGTGTCTCTATGTTCCTGTGTGTCTCTCTATGTTCCTGTCTCTCTATGTTCCTGTGTGTCTCGCTATGTTCCTGTGTGTCTCTCTATGTTCCTGTGTGTCTCTCTATGTTCCTGTGTGTCTCTCTATGTTCCTGTGTGTCTCTCTATGTTCCTGTGTGTCTCTCTATGTTCCTGTGTGTCTCTCTATGTTCCTGTGTGTGTCTCTATGTTCCTGTGTGTGTCTCTATGTTCCTGTGTGTCTCTATGTTCCTGTGTCTCTATGTTCCTGTGTGTATCTCTATGTTCCTGTGTCTCTATGTTCCTGTGTGTCTCTATGTTCCTGTGTGTGTCTCTATGTTCCTGTGTGTCTCTATGTTCCTGTGTGTCTCTATGTTCCTGTGTGTGTCTCTATGTTCCTGTGTGTGTCTCTATGTTCCTGTGTCTCTATGTTCCTGTGTGTCTGTCTATCTTCCTGTGTGTCTCTCTATGTTCCTGTGTGTCTCTCTATGTTCCTGTGTGTCTCTCTATGTTCCTGTGTGTCTCTCTATGTTCCTGTGTCTCTATGTTCCTGTGTGTCTCTCTATGTTCCTGTGTGTATCTCTATGTTCCTGTGTCTCTATGTTCCTGTGTCTCTATGTTCCTGTGTGTCTCTCTATGTTCCTGTGTGTCTCTCTATGTTCCTGTGTGTATCTCTATGTTCCTGTGTCTCTATGTTCCTGTGTGTCTCTATGTTCCTGTGTGTCTCTATGTTCCTGTGTGTCTCTATGTTCCTGTGTGTCTCTCTATGTTCCTGTGTGTCTCTCTATGTTCCTGTGTGTCTCTCTATGTTCCTGTGTGTCTCTATGTTCCTGTGTGTCTCTCTATGTTCCTGTGTGTCTCTCTATGTTCCTGTGTGTCTCTATGTTCCTGTGTCTCTCTATGTTCCTGTGTGTCTCTTTGTTCCTGTGTGTCTCTATGTTCCTGTGTGTCCCTCTATGTTCCTGTGTGTCTCTCTATTTTCCTGTGTCTCTCTATGTTCCTGTGTCAATATGTTCCTGTGTGTCTCTCTATGTTCCTGTGTGTCTCTCTATGTTCCTGTGTGTCTCTATGTTCCTGTGTGTCTCTCTATGTTCCTGCGTGTCTCTCTATGTTCCTGTGTCTCTATGTTCCTGTGTGTCTCTCTATGTTTCCTTGTGTCTCTATGTTCCTGTGTGTCTCTATGTTCCTGTGTGTCTCTATGTTCCTGTGTGTCTCTCTATGTTCCTGTGTGTCTCTCTATGTTCCTGTGTGTCTCTCTATGTTCCTGTGTGTGTCTCTATGTTCCTGTGTGTGTCTCTATGTTCCTGTGTGTCTCTCTATGTTCCTGTGTGTCTCTCTATGTTCCTGTGTGTCTCTCTATGTTCCTGTGTGTCTCTCTATGTTCCTGTGTGTATCTCTATGTTCCTGTGTCTCTATGTTCCTGTGTGTCTCTATGTTCCTGTGTGTGTCTCTATGTTCCTGTGTGTTCCTGTGTGTCTCTATGTTCCTGTGTGTGTCTCTATGTTCCTGTGTGTGTCTCTACGTTCCTGTGTCTCTATGTTCCTGTGTGTCTCTCTATGTTCCTGTGTGTCTCTCTATGTTCCTGTGTGTCTCTCTATGTTCCTGTGTGTCTCTCTATGTTCCTGTGTCTCTATGTTCCTGTGTGTCTCTCTATGTTCCTGTGTGTATCTCTATGTTCCTGTGTCTCTATGTTCCTGTGTCTCTATGTTCCTGTGTGTCTCTCTATGTTCCTGTGTGTCTCTCTATGTTCCTGTGTGTATCTCTATGTTCCTGTGTCTCTATGTTCCTGTGTGTCTCTATGTTCCTGTGTGTCTCTATGTTCCTGTGTGACTCTATGTTCCTGTGTCTCTCTATGTTCCTGTGTCTCTCTATGTTCCTGTGTGTCTCTCTATGTTCCTGTGTGTCTCTATGTTCCTGTGTCTCTCTATGTTCCTGTGTGTCTCTTTGTTCCTGTGTGTCTTTATGTTCCTGTGTGTCTCTCTATGTTCCTGTGTGTCTCTCTATGTTCCTGTGTCTCTATGTTCCTGTGTCTCTATGTTCCTGTGTGTCTCTCTATGTTCCTGTCTCTCTATGTTCCTGTGTGTCTCTCTATGTTCCTGTGTGTCTCTCTATGTTCCTGTGTGTCTCTATGTTCCTGTGTCTCTATGTTCCTGTGTGTCTCTATGTTCCTGTGTGTCTCTCTATGTTCCTGTGTCTCTATGTTCCTGTGTCTCTCTATGTTCCTGTGTGTCTCTCTATGTTCCTGTGTCTCTATGTTCCTGTGTGTCTCTCTATGTTCCTGTCTCTCTATGTTCCTGTGTGTCTCTCTATGTTCCTGTGTGTCTCTCTATGTTCCTGTGTGTCTCTCTATGTTCCGGTGTCTCTCTATGTTCCTGTCTCTCTATGTTCCTGTGTGTCTCTCTATGTTCCTGTGTGTCTCTCTATGTTCCTTTGTGTCTCTATGTTCCTGTGTGTCTATCTATGTTCCTGTGTGTCTCTCTACGTTCCTGTGTGTCTCTATGTTCCTGTGTGTCTCTCTATGTTCCTGTGTGTCTCTATGTTCCTGTGTCTCTATGTTCCTGTGTGTCTCTCTATGTTCCTGTGTGTCTCTATGTTCCTGTGTGTCTATCTATGTTCCTGTGTGTCTCTCTACGTTCCTTTGTCTCTATGTTCCTGTGTCTCTCTATGTTCCTGTGTGTCTCTATGTTCCTGTGTGTCTCTCTATGTTCCTGTGTGTCTCTATGTTCCTGTGTCTCTATGTTCCTGTGTGTCTCTCTATGTTCCTGTCTCTCTATGTTCCTGTGTGTCTCTCTATGTTCCTGTGTGTCTCTCTATGTTTCTGTGTCTCTATGTTCCTGTGTGTCTCTCTATGTTCCTGTGTGTCTCTCTATGTTCCTGTGTGTCTCTCTATGTTCCTGTGTGTCTCTCTATGTTCCTGTGTGTCTCTCTATGTTCCTGTGTGTCTCTCTATGTTCCTGTGTGTGTCTCTATGTTCCTGTGTGTGTCTCTATGTTCCTGTGTGTCTCTCTATGTTCCTGTGTGTCTCTCTATGTTCCTGTGTGTCTCTCTATGTTCCTGTGTGTCTCTCTATGTTCCTGTGTGTATCTCTATGTTCCTGTGTCTCTATGTTCCTGTGTGTCTCTATGTTCCTGTGTGTGTCTCTATGTTCCTGTGTGTCTCTATGTTCCTGTGTGTCTCTCTATGTTCCTGTGTGTCTCTCTATGTTCCTGTGTGTCTCTATGTTCCTGTGTCTCTATGTTCCTGTGTGTCTCTATGTTCCTGTGTGTCTCTCTATGTTCCTGTGTCTCTATGTTCCTGTGTCTCTCTATGTTCCTGTGTGTCTTTATGTTCCTGTGTGTCTCTCTATGTTCCTGTGTGTCTCTCTATGTTCCTGTGTCTCTATGTTCCTGTGTCTCTATGTTCCTGTGTGTCTCTCTATGTTCCTGTCTCTCTATGTTCCTGTGTGTCTCTCTATGTTCCTGTGTGTCTCTCTATGTTCCTGTGTATCTCTATGTTCCTGTGTCTCTATGTTCCTGTGTGTCTCTATGTTCCTGTGTGTCTCTCTATGTTCCTGTGTCTCTATGTTCCTGTGTCTCTCTATGTTCCTGTGTGTCTCTCTATGTTCCTGTGTCTCTATGTTCCTGTGTGTCTCTCTATGTTCCTGTCTCTCTATGTTCCTGTGTGTCTCTCTATGTTCCTGTGTGTCTCTCTATGTTCCTGTGTGTCTCTCTATGTTCCGGTGTCTCTCTATGTTCCTGTCTCTCTATGTTCCTGTGTGTCTCTCTATGTTCCTGTGTGTCTCTCTATGTTCCTTTGTGTCTCTATGTTCCTGTGTGTCTATCTATGTTCCTGTGTGTCTCTCTACGTTCCTTTGTCTCTATGTTCCTGTGTCTCTCTATGTTCCTGTGTGTCTCTATGTTCCTGTGTGTCTCTCTATGTTCCTGTGTGTCTCTATGTTCCTGTGTCTCTATGTTCCTGTGTGTCTCTCTATGTTCCTGTGTGTCTCTATGTTCCTGTGTGTCTATCTATGTTCCTGTGTGTCTCTCTACGTTCCTTTGTCTCTATGTTCCTGTGTCTCTCTATGTTCCTGTGTGTCTCTATGTTCCTGTGTGTCTCTCTATGTTCCTGTGTGTCTCTATGTTCCTGTGTCTCTATGTTCCTGTGTGTCTCTCTATGTTCCTGTCTCTCTATGTTCCTGTGTGTCTCTCTATGTTCCTGTGTGTCTCTCTATGTTTCTGTGTCTCTATGTTCCTGTGTGTCTCTCTATGTTCCTGTGTGTCTCTCTATGTTCCTGTGTGTCTCTCTATGTTCCTGTGTGTCTCTCTATGTTCCTGTGTGTCTCTCTATGTTCCTGTGTGTCTCTCTATGTTCCTGTGTGTGTCTCTATGTTCCTGTGTGTGTCTCTATGTTCCTGTGTGTCTCTCTATGTTCCTGTGTGTCTCTCTATGTTCCTGTGTGTCTCTCTATGTTCCTGTGTGTCTCTCTATGTTCCTGTGTGTATCTCTATGTTCCTGTGTCTCTATGTTCCTGTGTGTCTCTATGTTCCTGTGTGTGTCTCTATGTTCCTGTGTGTCTCTATGTTCCTGTGTGTCTCTCTATGTTCCTGTGTGTCTCTCTATGTTCCTGTGTGTCTCTATGTTCCTGTGTCTCTATGTTCCTGTGTGTCTCTATGTTCCTGTGTGTCTCTCTATGTTCCTGTGTCTCTATGTTCCTGTGTCTCTCTATGTTCCTGTGTGTCTCTCTATGTTCCTGTGTCTCTATGTTCCTGTGTGTCTCTCTATGTTCCTGTCTCTCTATGTTCCTGTGTGTCTCTCTATGTTCCTGTGTGTCTCTCTATGTTCCTGTGTGTCTCTCTATGTTCCGGTGTCTCTCTATGTTCCTGTCTCTCTATGTTCCTGTGTGTCTCTCTATGTTCCTGTGTGTCTCTCTATGTTCCTGTGTGTCTCTATGTTCCTGTGTGTCTATCTATGTTCCTGTGTGTCTCTCTATGTTCCTGTGTCTCTATGTTCCTGTGTCTCTCTATGTTCCTGTGCGTCTCTATGTTCCTGTGTGTCTCTCTATGTTCCTGTGTGTCTCTATGTTCCTGTGTCTCTATGTTCTTGTGTGTCTCTCTATTTTCCTGTGTCTCTATGTTCCTGTGTGTCTCTCTATGTTCCTGTCTCTCTATGTTCCTGTGTGTCTCGCTATGTTCCTGTGTGTCTCTCTATGTTTCTGTGTCTCTATGTTCCTGTGTGTCTCTCTATGTTCCTGTGTGTCTCTCTATGTTCCTGTGTGTCTCTCTATGTTCCTGTGTGTCTCTCTATGTTCCTGTGTGTCTCTCTATGTTCCTGTGTGTGTCTCTATGTTCCTGTGTGTGTCTCTATGTTCCTGTGTGTCTCTCTATGTTCCTGTGTGTCTCTCTATGTTCCTGTGTGTCTCTCTATGTTCCTGTGTGTCTCTCTATGTTCCTGTGTGTATCTCTATGTTCCTGTGTCTCTATGTTCCTGTGTGTCTCTATGTTCCTGTGTGTGTCTCTATGTTCCTGTGTGTCTCTATGTTCCTGTGTCTCTATGTTCCTGTGTGTCTCTCTATGTTCCTGTCTCTCTATGTTCCTGTGTGTCTCTCTATGTTTCCTGTGTGTCTCTATGTTCCTGTGTGTCTCTCTATGTTCCTGTGTGTCTCTCTATGTTCCTGTGTGTCTCTCTATGTTCCTGTGTGTCTCTCTATGTTCCTGTGTGTCTCTCTATGTTCCTGTGTGTCTCTCTATGTTCCTGTGTGTCTCTCTATGTTCCTGTGTGTGTCTCTATGTTCCTGTGTGTGTCTCTATGTTCCTGTGTGTCTCTCTATGTTCCTGTGTGTCTCTCTATGTTCCTGTGTGTCTCTCTATGTTCCTGTGTGTCTCTCTATGTTCCTGTGTGTATCTCTATGTTCCTGTGTCTCTATGTTCCTGTGTGTCTCTATGTTCCTGTGTGTGTCTCTATGTTCCTGTGTGTCTCTATGTTCCTGTGTGTCTCTCTATGTTCCTGTGTGTCTCTCTATGTTCCTGTGTGTCTCTATGTTCCTGTGTCTCTATGTTCCTGTGTGTCTCTATGTTCCTGTGTGACTCTCTATGTTCCTGTGTCTCTATGTTCCTGTGTCTCTCTATGTTCCTGTGTGTCTCTCTATGTTCCTGTGTCTCTATGTTCCTGTGTGTCTCTCTATGTTCCTGTGCGTCTCTATGTTCCTGTGTGTCTCTCTATGTTCCTGTGTGTCTCTATGTTCCTGTGTCTCTATGTTCTTGTGTGTCTCTCTATGTTCCTGTGTCTCTATGTTCCTGTGTGTCTCTCTATGTTCCTGTGTGTCTCTATGTTCCTGTGTCTCTATGTTCTTGTGTGTCTCTCTATGTTCCTGTGTCTCTATGTTCCTGTGTGTCTCTCTATGTTCCTGTCTCTCTATGTTCCTGTGTGTCTCGCTATGTTCCTGTGTGTCTCTATGTTCCTGTGTGTCTATCTATGTTCCTGTGTGTCTCTCTATGTTCCTGTGTCTCTATGTTCCTGTGTCTCTCTATGTTCCTGTGCGTCTCTATGTTCCTGTGTGTCTCTCTATGTTCCTGTGTGTCTCTATGTTCCTGTGTCTCTATGTTCTTGTGTGTCTCTCTATGTTCCTGTGTCTCTATGTTCCTGTGTGTCTCTCTATGTTCCTGTCTCTCTATGTTCCTGTGTGTCTCGCTATGTTCCTGTGTGTCTCTCTATGTTTCTGTGTCTCTATGTTCCTGTGTGTCTCTCTATGTTCCTGTGTGTCTCTCTATGTTCCTGTGTGTCTCTCTATGTTCCTGTGTGTCTCTCTATGTTCCTGTGTGTCTCTCTATGTTCCTGTGTGTGTCTCTATGTTCCTGTGTGTCTCTATGTTCCTGTGTGTCTCTCTATGTTCCTGTGTGTCTCTCTATGTTCCTGTGTGTCTCTCTATGTTCCTGTGTGTCTCTCTATGTTCCTGTGTGTATCTCTATGTTCCTGTGTCTCTATGTTCCTGTGTGTCTCTATGTTCCTGTGTGTGTCTCTATTTTCCTGTGTGTCTCTATGTTCCTGTGTGTCTCTATGTTCCTGTGTGTGTCTCTATGTTCCTGTGTCTCTATGTTCCTGTGTGTCTCACTATGTTCCTGCGTGTCTCTCTATGTTCCTGTGTCTCTATGTTCCTGTGTGTCTCTCTATGTTCCTGTGTCTCTATGTTCCTGTGTGTCTCTCTATGTTCCTGTCTCTCTATGTTCCTGTGTGTCTCTCTATGTTCCTGTGTGTCTCTCTATGTTCCTGTGTGTCTCTCTATGTTCCGATGTCTCTCTCTATGTTCCTGTCTCTCTATGTTCCTGTGTGTCTCTCTATGTTCCTGTGTGTCTCTATGTTCCTGTGTCTCTATCTATGTTCCTGTGTGTCTCTCTACGTTCCTTTGTCTCTATGTTCCTGTGTCTCTCTATGTTCCTGTGTGTCTCTATGTTCCTGTGTGTCTCTCTATGTTCCTGTGTGTCTATGTTCCTGTGTGTCTCTCTATGTTCCTGTCTCTCTATGTTCCTGTGTGTCTCTCTATGTTCCTGTGTGTCTCTCTATGTTTCTGTGTCTCTATGTTCCTGTGTGTCTCTCTATGTTCCTGTGTGTCTCTCTATGTTCCTGTGTGTCTCTCTATGTTCCTGTGTGTCTCTCTATGTTCCTGTGTGTCTCTCTATGTTCCTGTGTGTCTCTCTATGTTCCTGTGTGTGTCTCTATGTTCCTGTGTGTGTCTCTATGTTCCTGTGTGTCTCTCTATGTTCCTGTGTGTCTCTCTATGTTCCTGTGTGTCTCTCTATGTTCCTGTGTGTCTCTCTATGTTCCTGTGTGTATCTCTATGTTCCTGTGTCTCTATGTTCCTGTGTGTCTCTATGTTCCTGTGTGTGTCTCTATGTTCCTGTGTGTCTCTATGTTCCTGTGTGTCTCTCTATGTTCCTGTGTGTCTCTCTATGTTCCTGTGTGTCTCTATGTTCCTGTGTCTCTATGTTCCTGTGTGTCTCTATGTTCCTGTGTGTCTCTCTATGTTCCTGTGTCTCTATGTTCCTGTGTCTCTCTATGTTCCTGTGTGTCTCTCTATGTTCCTGTGTCTCTATGTTCCTGTGTGTCTCTCTATGTTCCTGTCTCTCTATGTTCCTGTGTGTCTCTCTATGTTCCTGTGTGTCTCTCTATGTTCCTGTGTGTCTCTCTATGTTCCGGTGTCTCTCTATGTTCCTGTCTCTCTATGTTCCTGTGTGTCTCTCTATGTTCCTGTGTGTCTCTCTATGTTCCTGTGTGTCTCTATGTTCCTGTGTGTCTATCTATGTTCCTGTGTGTCTCTCTATGTTCCTGTGTCTCTATGTTCCTGTGTCTCTCTATGTTCCTGTGCGTCTCTATGTTCCTGTGTGTCTCTCTATGTTCCTGTGTGTCTCTATGTTCCTGTGTCTCTATGTTCTTGTGTGTCTCTCTATTTTCCTGTGTCTCTATGTTCCTGTGTGTCTCTCTATGTTCCTGTCTCTCTATGTTCCTGTGTGTCTCGCTATGTTCCTGTGTGTCTCTCTATGTTTCTGTGTCTCTATGTTCCTGTGTGTCTCTCTATGTTCCTGTGTGTCTCTCTATGTTCCTGTGTGTCTCTCTATGTTCCTGTGTGTCTCTCTATGTTCCTGTGTGTCTCTCTATGTTCCTGTGTGTGTCTCTATGTTCCTGTGTGTGTCTCTATGTTCCTGTGTGTCTCTCTATGTTCCTGTGTGTCTCTCTATGTTCCTGTGTGTCTCTCTATGTTCCTGTGTGTCTCTCTATGTTCCTGTGTGTATCTCTATGTTCCTGTGTCTCTATGTTCCTGTGTGTCTCTATGTTCCTGTGTGTGTCTCTATGTTCCTGTGTGTCTCTATGTTCCTGTGTCTCTATGTTCCTGTGTGTCTCTCTATGTTCCTGTCTCTCTATGTTCCTGTGTGTCTCTCTATGTTCCTGTGTGTCTCTCTATGTTTCTGTGTCTCTATGTTCCTGTGTGTCTCTCTATGTTCCTGTGTGTCTCTCTATGTTCCTGTGTGTCTCTCTATGTTCCTGTGTGTCTCTCTATGTTCCTGTGTGTCTCTCTATGTTCCTGTGTGTCTCTCTATGTTCCTGTGTGTCTCTCTATGTTCCTGTGTGTGTCTCTATGTTCCTGTGTGTGTCTCTATGTTCCTGTGTGTCTCTCTATGTTCCTGTGTGTCTCTCTATGTTCCTGTGTGTCTCTCTATGTTCCTGTGTGTCTCTCTATGTTCCTGTGTGTATCTCTATGTTCCTGTGTCTCTATGTTCCTGTGTGTCTCTATGTTCCTGTGTGTGTCTCTATGTTCCTGTGTGTCTCTATGTTCCTGTGTGTCTCTCTATGTTCCTGTGTGTCTCTCTATGTTCCTGTGTGTCTCTATGTTCCTGTGTCTCTATGTTCCTGTGTGTCTCTATGTTCCTGTGTGACTCTCTATGTTCCTGTGTCTCTATGTTCCTGTGTCTCTCTATGTTCCTGTGTGTCTCTCTATGTTCCTGTGTCTCTATGTTCCTGTGTGTCTCTCTATGTTCCTGTGCGTCTCTATGTTCCTGTGTGTCTCTCTATGTTCCTGTGTGTCTCTATGTTCCTGTGTCTCTATGTTCTTGTGTGTCTCTCTATGTTCCTGTGTCTCTATGTTCCTGTGTGTCTCTCTATGTTCCTGTGTGTCTCTATGTTCCTGTGTCTCTATGTTCTTGTGTGTCTCTCTATGTTCCTGTGTCTCTATGTTCCTGTGTGTCTCTCTATGTTCCTGTCTCTCTATGTTCCTGTGTGTCTCGCTATGTTCCTGTGTGTCTCTATGTTCCTGTGTGTCTATCTATGTTCCTGTGTGTCTCTCTATGTTCCTGTGTCTCTATGTTCCTGTGTCTCTCTATGTTCCTGTGCGTCTCTATGTTCCTGTGTGTCTCTCTATGTTCCTGTGTGTCTCTATGTTCCTGTGTCTCTATGTTCTTGTGTGTCTCTCTATGTTCCTGTGTCTCTATGTTCCTGTGTGTCTCTCTATGTTCCTGTCTCTCTATGTTCCTGTGTGTCTCGCTATGTTCCTGTGTGTCTCTCTATGTTTCTGTGTCTCTATGTTCCTGTGTGTCTCTCTATGTTCCTGTGTGTCTCTCTATGTTCCTGTGTGTCTCTCTATGTTCCTGTGTGTCTCTCTATGTTCCTGTGTGTCTCTCTATGTTCCTGTGTGTGTCTCTATGTTCCTGTGTGTCTCTATGTTCCTGTGTGTCTCTCTATGTTCCTGTGTGTCTCTCTATGTTCCTGTGTGTCTCTCTATGTTCCTGTGTGTCTCTCTATGTTCCTGTGTGTATCTCTATGTTCCTGTGTCTCTATGTTCCTGTGTGTCTCTATGTTCCTGTGTGTGTCTCTATTTTCCTGTGTGTCTCTATGTTCCTGTGTGTCTCTATGTTCCTGTGTGTGTCTCTATGTTCCTGTGTCTCTATGTTCCTGTGTGTCTCACTATGTTCCTGCGTGTCTCTCTATGTTCCTGTGTCTCTATGTTCCTGTGTGTCTCTCTATGTTCCTGTGTCTCTATGTTCCTGTGTGTCTCTCTATGTTCCTGTCTCTCTATGTTCCTGTGTGTCTCTCTATGTTCCTGTGTGTCTCTCTATGTTCCTGTGTGTCTCTCTATGTTCCGATGTCTCTCTCTATGTTCCTGTCTCTCTATGTTCCTGTGTGTCTCTCTATGTTCCTGTGTGTCTCTATGTTCCTGTGTCTCTATCTATGTTCCTGTGTGTCTCTCTACGTTCCTTTGTCTCTATGTTCCTGTGTCTCTCTATGTTCCTGTGTGTCTCTATGTTCCTGTGTGTCTCTCTATGTTCCTGTGTGTCTCTATGTTCCTGTGTCTCTATCTATGTTCCTGTGTGTCTCTCTATGTTCCTGTGTCTCTATGTTCCTGTGTCTCTCTATGTTCCTGTGCGTCTCTATGTTCCTGTGTGTCTCTCTATGTTCCTGTGTGTCTCTATGTTCCTGTGTCTCTATGTTCTTGTGTGTCTCTCTATGTTCCTGTGTCTCTATGTTCCTGTGTGTCTCTCTATGTTCCTGTCTCTCTATGTTCCTGTGTGTCTCGCTATGTTCCTGTGTGTCTCTCTATGTTTCTGTGTCTCTATGTTCCTGTGTGTCTCTCTATGTTCCTGTGTGTCTCTCTATGTTCCTGTGTGTCTCTCTATGTTCCTGTGTGTCTCTCTATGTTCCTGTGTGTCTCTCTATGTTCCTGTGTGTGTCTCTATGTTCCTGTGTGTGTCTCTATGTTCCTGTGTGTCTCTCTATGTTCCTGTGTGTCTCTCTATGTTCCTGTGTGTCTCTCTATGTTCCTGTGTGTCTCTCTATGTTCCTGTGTGTATCTCTATGTTCCTGTGTCTCTATGTTCCTGTGTGTCTCTATGTTCCTGTGTGTGTCTCTATGTTCCTGTGTCTCTATGTTCCTGTGTGTCTCTCTATGTTCCTGCGTGTCTCTCTATGTTCCTGTGTCTCTATGTTCCTGTGTGTCTCTCTATGTTCCTGTGTCTCTATGTTCCTGTGTGTCTCTCTATGTTCCTGTCTCTCTATGTTCCTGTGTGTCTCTCTATGTTCCTGTGTGTCTCTCTATGTTCCTGTGTGTCTCTCTATGTTCCGGTGTCTCTCTATGTTCCTGTCTCTCTATGTTCCTGTGTGTCTCTCTATGTTCCTGTGTGTCTCTCTATGTTCCTGTGTGTCTCTATGTTCCTGTGTGTCTATCTATGTTCCTGTGTGTCTCTCTACGTTCCTTTGTCTCTATGTTCCTGTGTCTCTCTATGTTCCTGTGTGTCTCTATGTTCCTGTGTGTCTCTCTATGTTCCTGTGTGTCTCTATGTTCCTATGTCTCTATGTTCTTGTGTGTCTCTCTATGTTCCTGTGTCTCTATGTTCCTGTGTGTCTCTCTATGTTCCTGTCTCTCTATGTTCCTGTGTGTCTCTCTATGTTCCTGTGTGTCTCTCTATGTTTCTGTGTCTCTATGTTCCTGTGTGTCTCTCTATGTTCCTGTGTGTCTCTCTATGTTCCTGTGTGTCTCTCTATGTTCCTGTGTGTCTCTCTATGTTCCTGTGTGTCTCTCTATGTTCCGGTGTCTCTCTATGTTCCTGTCTCTCTATGTTCCTGTGTGTCTCTCTATGTTCCTGTGTGTCTCTCTATGTTCCTGTGTGTCTCTATGTTCCTGTGTGTCTATCTATGTTCCTGTGTGTCTCTCTACGTTCCTTTGTCTCTATGTTCCTGTGTCTCTCTATGTTCCTGTGTGTCTCTATGTTCCTGTGTGTCTCTCTATGTTCCTGTGTGTCTCTATGTTCCTGTGTCTCTATGTTCCTGTGTGTCTCTCTATGTTCCTGTCTCTCTATGTTCCTGTGTGTCTCTCTATGTTCCTGTGTGTCTCTCTATGTTTCTGTGTCTCTATGTTCCTGTGTGTCTCTCTATGTTCCTGTGTGTCTCTCTATGTTCCTGTGTGTCTCTCTATGTTCCTGTGTGTCTCTCTATGTTCCTGTGTGTCTCTCTATGTTCCTGTGTGTCTCTCTATGTTCCTGTGTGTGTCTCTATGTTCCTGTGTGTGTCTCTATGTTCCTGTGTGTCTCTCTATGTTCCTGTGTGTCTCTCTATGTTCCTGTGTGTCTCTCTATGTTCCTGTGTGTCTCTCTATGTTCCTGTGTGTATCTCTATGTTCCTGTGTCTCTATGTTCCTGTGTGTCTCTATGTTCCTGTGTGTGTCTCTATGTTCCTGTGTGTCTCTATGTTCCTGTGTGTCTCTCTATGTTCCTGTGTGTCTCTCTATGTTCCTGTGTGTCTCTATGTTCCTGTGTCTCTATGTTCCTGTGTGTCTCTATGTTCCTGTGTGACTCTCTATGTTCCTGTGTCTCTATGTTCCTGTGTCTCTCTATGTTCCTGTGTGTCTCTCTATGTTCCTGTGTCTCTATGTTCCTGTGTGTCTCTCTATGTTCCTGTCTCTCTATGTTCCTGTGTGTCTCTCTATGTTCCTGTCTCTCTATGTTCCTGTGTGTCTCTCTATGTTCCTGTGTGTCTCTCTATGTTCCTGTGTGTCTCTATGTTCCTGTGTGTCTATCTATGTTCCTGTGTGTCTCTCTATGTTCCTGTGTCTCTATGTTCCTGTGTCTCTCTATGTTCCTGTGCGTCTCTATGTTCCTGTGTGTCTCTCTATGTTCCTGTGTGTCTCTATGTTCCTGTGTCTCTATGTTCTTGTGTGTCTCTCTATGTTCCTGTGTCTCTATGTTCCTGTGTGTCTCTCTATGTTCCTGTCTCTCTATGTTCCTGTGTGTCTCGCTATGTTCCTGTGTGTCTCTCTATGTTTCTGTGTCTCTATGTTCCTGTGTGTCTCTCTATGTTCCTGTGTGTCTCTCTATGTTCCTGTGTGTCTCTCTATGTTCCTGTGTGTCTCTCTATGTTCCTGTGTGTCTCTCTATGTTCCTGTGTGTGTCTCTATGTTCCTGTGTGTCTCTATGTTCCTGTGTGTCTCTCTATGTTCCTGTGTGTCTCTCTATGTTCCTGTGTGTCTCTCTATGTTCCTGTGTGTCTCTCTATGTTCCTGTGTGTATCTCTATGTTCCTGTGTCTCTATGTTCCTGTGTGTCTCTATGTTCCTGTGTGTGTCTCTATTTTCCTGTGTGTCTCTATGTTCCTGTGTGTCTCTATGTTCCTGTGTGTGTCTCTATGTTCCTGTGTCTCTATGTTCCTGTGTGTCTCTCTATGTTCCTGTGTGTCTCTCTATGTTCCTGTGTGTCTCTCTATGTTCCTGTGTGTCTCTCTATGTTCCTGTGTCTCTATGTTCCTGTGTGTCTCACTATGTTCCTGCGTGTCTCTCTATGTTCCTGTGTCTCTATGTTCCTGTGTGTCTCTCTATGTTCCTGTGTCTCTATGTTCCTGTGTGTCTCTCTATGTTCCTGTCTCTCTATGTTCCTGTGTGTCTCTCTATGTTCCTGTGTGTCTCTCTATGTTCCTGTGTGTCTCTCTATGTTCCGGTGTCTCTCTATGTTCCTGTCTCTCTATGTTCCTGTGTGTCTCTCTATGTTCCTGTGTGTCTCTATGTTCCTGTGTCTCTATCTATGTTCCTGTGTGTCTCTCTACGTTCCTTTGTCTCTATGTTCCTGTGTCTCTCTATGTTCCTGTGTGTCTCTATGTTCCTGTGTGTCTCTCTATGTTCCTGTGTGTCTCTATGTTCCTGTGTCTCTATGTTCTTGTGTGTCTCTCTATGTTCCTGTGTCTCTATGTTCCTGTGTGTCTCTCTATGTTCCTGTCTCTCTATGTTCCTGTGTGTCTCTCTATGTTCCTGTGTGTCTCTCTATGTTTCTGTGTCTCTATGTTCCTGTGTGTCTCTCTATGTTCCTGTGTGTCTCTCTATGTTCCTGTGTGTCTCTCTATGTTCCTGTGTGTCTCTCTATGTTCCTGTGTGTCTCTCTATGTTCCGGTGTCTCTCTATGTTCCTGTCTCTCTATGTTCCTGTGTGTCTCTCTATGTTCCTGTGTGTCTCTCTATGTTCCTGTGTGTCTCTATGTTCCTGTGTGTCTATCTATGTTCCTGTGTGTCTCTCTACGTTCCTTTGTCTCTATGTTCCTGTGTCTCTCTATGTTCCTGTGTGTCTCTATGTTCCTGTGTGTCTCTCTATGTCCCTGTGTGTCTCTATGTTCCTGTGTGTCTCTCTATGTTCCTGTGTGTCTCTATGTTCCTGTGTGTCTATCTATGTTCCTGTGTGTCTCTCTACGTTCCTTTGTCTCTATGTTCCTGTGTCTCTCTATGTTCCTGTGTGTCTCTATGTTCCTGTGTGTCTCTCTATGTTCCTGTGTGTCTCTATGTTCCTGTGTCTCTATGTTCCTGTGTGTCTCTCTATGTTCCTGTCTCTCTATGTTCCTGTGTGTCTCTCTATGTTCCTGTGTGTCTCTCTATGTTTCTGTGTCTCTATGTTCCTGTGTGTCTCTCTATGTTCCTGTGTGTCTCTCTATGTTCCTGTGTGTCTCTCTATGTTCCTGTGTGTCTCTCTATGTTCCTGTGTGTCTCTCTATGTTCCTGTGTGTGTCTCTATGTTCCTGTGTGTGTCTCTATGTTCCTGTGTGTCTCTCTATGTTCCTGTGTGTCTCTCTATGTTCCTGTGTGTCTCTCTATGTTCCTGTGTGTCTCTCTATGTTCCTGTGTGTATCTCTATGTTCCTGTGTCTCTATGTTCCTGTGTGTCTCTATGTTCCTGTTTGTGTCTCTATGTTCCTGTGTGTCTCTATGTTCCTGTGTGTCTCTCTATGTTCCTGTGTGTCTCTCTATGTTCCTGTGTGTCTATGTTCCTGTGTGTCTCTATGTTCCTGTGTGTCTCTCTATGTTCCTGTGTCTCTATGTTCCTGTGTGTCTCTCTATGTTCCTGTCTCTCTATGTTCCTGTGTGTCTCTCTATGTTCCTGTGTGTCTCTCTATGTTCCTGTGTGTCTCTCTATGTTCCGGTGTCTCTCTATGTTCCTGTCTCTCTATGTTCCTGTGTGTCTCTCTATGTTCCTGTGTGTCTCTCTATGTTCCTGTGTGTCTCTATGTTCCTGTGTGTCTATCTATGTTCCTGTGTGTCTCTCTATGTTCCTGTGTCTCTATGTTCCTGTGTCTCTCTATGTTCCTGTGCGTCTCTATGTTCCTGTGTGTCTCTCTATGTTCCTGTGTCTCTATGTTCCTGTGTGTCTCTCTATGTTCCTGTCTCTCTATGTTCCTGTGTGTCTCGCTATGTTCCTGTGTGTCTCTCTATGTTTCTGTGTCTCTATGTTCCTGTGTGTCTCTCTATGTTCCTGTGTGTCTCTCTATGTTCCTGTGTGTCTCTCTATGTTCCTGTGTGTCTCTCTATGTTCCTGTGTGTCTCTCTATGTTCCTGTGTGTGTCTCTATGTTCCTGTGTGTGTCTCTATGTTCCTGTGTGTCTTTCTATGTTCCTGTGTGTCTCTCTATGTTCCTGTGTGTCTCTCTATGTTCCTGTGTGTCTCTCTATGTTCCTGTGTGTATCTCTATGTTCCTGTGTCTCTATGTTCCTGTGTGTCTCTATGTTCCTGTGTGTGTCTCTATTTTCCTGTGTGTCTCTATGTTCCTGTGTGTCTCTATGTTCCTGTGTGTGTCTCTATGTTCCTGTGTCTCTATGTTCCTGTGTGTCTCTCTATGTTCCTGTGTGTCTCTCTATGTTCCTGTGTGTCTCTCTATGTTCCTGTGTGTCTCTCTATGTTCCTGTGTCTCTATGTTCCTGTGTGTCTCACTATGTTCCTGCGTGTCTCTCTATGTTCCTGTGTCTCTATGTTCCTGTGTGTCTCTCTATGTTCCTGTGTCTCTATGTTCCTGTGTGTCTCTATGTTCCTGTGTCTCTATGTTCTTGTGTGTCTCTCTATGTTCCTGTGTCTCTATGTTCCTGTGTGTCTCTCTATGTTCCTGTCTCTCTATGTTCCTGTGTGTCTCTCTATGTTCCTGTGTGTCACTCTATGTTTCTGTGTCTCTATGTTCCTGTGTGTCTCTCTATGTTCCTGTGTGTCTCTCTATGTTCCTGTGTGTCTCTCTATGTTCCTGTGTGTCTCTCTATGTTCCTGTGTGTCTCTCTATGTTCCTGTGTGTCTCTCTATGTTCCTGTGTGTCTCTCTATGTTCCTGTGTGTGTCTCTATGTTCCTGTGTGTGTCTCTATGTTCCTGTGTGTCTCTCTATGTTCCTGTGTGTCTCTCTATGTTCCTGTGTGTCTCTCTATGTTCCTGTGTGTCTCTCTATGTTCCTGTGTGTATCTCTATGTTCCTGTGTCTCTATGTTCCTGTGTGTCTCTATGTTCCTGTGTGTGTCTCTATGTTCCTGTGTGTCTCTATGTTCCTGTGTGTCTCTCTATGTTCCTGTGTCTCTATGTTCCTGTATGTCTCTATGTTCCTGTGTCTCTATGTTCCTGTGTGTCTCTATGTTCCTGTGTGTCTCTCTATGTTCCTGTGTCTCTATGTTCCTGTGTCTCTCTATGTTCCTGTGTGTCTCTCTATGTTCCTGTGTCTCTATGTTCCTGTGTGTCTCTCTATGTTCCTGTCTCTCTATGTTCCTGTGTGTCTCTCTATGTTCCTGTGTGTCTCTCTATGTTCCTGTGTGTCTCTCTATGTTCCGGTGTCTCTCTATGTTCCTGTGTGTCTCTCTATGTTCCTGTGTGTCTCTCTATGTTCCTGTGTGTCTCTATGTTCCTGTGTGTCTATCTATGTTCCTGTGTGTCTCTCTATGTTCCTGTGTCTCTATGTTCCTGTGTCTCTCTATGTTCCTGTGCGTCTCTATGTTCCTGTGTGTCTCTCTATGTTCCTGTGTGTCTCTATGTTCCTGTGTCTCTATGTTCTTGTGTGTCTCTCTATGTTCCTGTGTCTCTATGTTCCTGTGTGTCTCTCTATGTTCCTGTCTCTCTATGTTCCTGTGTGTCTCGCTATGTTCCTGTGTGTCTCTCTATGTTTCTGTGTCTCTATGTTCCTGTGTGTCTCTCTATGTTCCTGTGTGTCTCTCTATGTTCCTGTGTGTCTCTCTATGTTCCTGTGTGTCTCTCTATGTTCCTGTGTGTCTCTCTATGTTCCTGTGTGTGTCTCTATGTTCCTGTGTGTGTCTCTATGTTCCTGTGTGTCTCTCTATGTTCCTGTGTGTCTCTCTATGTTCCTGTGTGTCTCTCTATGTTCCTGTGTCTCTATGTTCCTGTGTGTCTCTCTATGTTCCTGTGTGTGTCTCTATTTTCCTGTGTGTCTCTATGTTCCTGTGTGTCTCTATGTTCCTGTGTGTGTCTCTCTATGTTCCTGTGTGTGTCTCTCTATGTTCCTGTGTGTCTCTATGTTCCTGTGTGTCTCTCTATGTTCCTGTGTGTGTCTCTATTTTCCTGTGTGTCTCTATGTTCCTGTGTGTCTCTATGTTCCTGTGTGTGTCTCTATGTTCCTGTGTCTCTATGTTCCTGTGTGTCTCTCTATGTTCCTGTGTGTCTCTCTATGTTCCTGTGTGTCTCTCTATGTTCCTGTGTGTCTCTCTATGTTCCTGTGTCTCTATGTTCCTGTGTGTCTCACTATGTTCCTGCGTGTCTCTCTATGTTCCTGTGTCTCTATGTTCCTGTGTGTCTCTCTATGTTTCTGTGTGTCTCTATGTTCCTGTGTGTCTCTATGTTCCTGTGTGTGTCTCTATGTTCCTGTGTGTCTCTATGTTCCTGTGTGTCTCTATGTTCCTGTGTGTCTCTATGTTCCTGTGTGTGTCTCTATGTTCCTGTGTGTCTCTCTATGTTCCTGTGTGTCTCTCTATGTTCCTGTGTGTCTCTCTATGTTCCTGTGTGTCTCTATGTTCCTGTGTCTCTCTATGTTTCTGTGTGTCTCTCTATGTTCCTGTGTGTCTCTCTATGTTCCTGTGTGTCTCTATGTTCTTGTGTGTCTCTCTATGTTCCTGTGTCTCTATGTTCCTGTGTGTCTCTCTATGTTCCTGTCTCTCTATGTTCCTGTGTGTCTCGCTATGTTCCTGTGTGTCTCTCTATGTTCCTGTGTGTCTCTCTATGTTCCTGTGTCTCTATGTTCCTGTGTCTCTATGTTCCTGTGTGTCTCTCTATGTTCCTGTGTGTCTCTCTATGTTCCTGTGTGTCTCTCTATGTTCCTGTGTGTCTCTCTATGTTCCTGTGTGTCTCTCTATGTTCCTGTGTGTATCTCTATGTTCCTGTGTCTCTATGTTCCTGTGTGTCTCTATGTTCCTGTGTGTGTCTCTATGTTCCTGTGTGTCTCTATGTTCCTGTGTGTCTCTATGTTCCTGTGTGTGTCTCTATGTTCCTGTGTGTGTCTCTATGTTCCTGTGTCTCTATGTTCCTGTGTGTCTCTCTATGTTCCTGTGTGTCTCTCTATGTTCCTGTGTGTCTCTCTATGTTCCTGTGTGTCTCTCTATGTTCCTGTGTCTCTATGTTCCTGTGTGTCTCTCTATGTTCCTGTGTGTATCTCTATGTTCCTGTGTCTCTATGTTCCTGTGTCTCTATGTTCCTGTGTGTCTCTCTATGTTCCTGTGTGTCTCTCTATGTTCCTGTGTGTATCTCTATGTTCCTGTGTCTCTATGTTCCTGTGTGTCTCTATGTTCCTGTGTGTCTCTATGTTCCTGTGTGTCTCTATGTTCCTGTGTGTCTCTCTATGTTCCTGTGTGTCTCTCTATGTTCCTGTGTGTCTCTATGTTCCTGTGTGTCTCTATGTTCCTGTGTGTCTCTCTATGTTCCTGTGTGACTCTATGTTCCTGTGTCTCTCTATGGTCCTGTGTCTCTCTATGTTCCTGTGTGTCTCTCTATGTTCCTGTGTGTCTCTATGTTCCTGTGTCTCTCTATGTTCCTGTGTGTCTCTTTGTTCCTGTGTGTCTTTATGTTCCTGTGTGTCTCTCTATGTTCCTGTGTGTCTCTCTATGTTCCTGTGTCTCTATGTTCCTGTGTCTCTATGTTCCTGTGTGTCTCTCTATGTTCCTGTCTCTCTATGTTCCTGTGTGTCTCTCTATGTTCCTGTGTCTCTATGTTCCTGTGTCTCTCTATGTTCCTGTGCGTCTCTATGTTCCTGTGTGTCTCTCTATGTTCCTGTGTGTCTCTATGTTCCTGTGTCTCTATGTTCTTGTGTGTCTCTCTATGTTCCTGTGTCTCTATGTTCCTGTGTGTCTCTCTATGTTCCTGTCTCTCTATGTTCCTGTGTGTCTCGCTATGTTCCTGTGTGTCTCTCTATGTTTCTGTGTCTCTATGTTCCTGTGTGTCTCTCTATGTTCCTGTGTGTCTCTCTATGTTCCTGTGTGTCTCTCTATGTTCCTGTGTGTCTCTCTATGTTCCTGTGTGTCTCTCTATGTTCCTGTGTGTCTCTCTATGTTCCTGTGTGTGTCTCTATGTTCCTGTGTGTGTCTCTATGTTCCTGTGTGTCTCTCTATGTTCCTGTGTGTCTCTCTATGTTCCTGTGTGTCTCTCTATGTTCCTGTGTCTCTATGTTCCTGTGTGTCTCTCTATGTTCCTGTGTGTGTCTCTATTTTCCTGTGTGTCTCTATGTTCCTGTGTGTCTCTATGTTCCTGTGTGTGTCTCTCTATGTTCCTGTGTGTGTCTCTCTATGTTCCTGTGTGTCTCTATGTTCCTGTGTGTCTCTCTATGTTCCTGTGTGTGTCTCTATTTTCCTGTGTGTCTCTATGTTCCTGTGTGTCTCTATGTTCCTGTGTGTGTCTCTATGTTCCTGTGTCTCTATGTTCCTGTGTGTCTCTCTATGTTCCTGTGTGTCTCTCTATGTTCCTGTGTGTCTCTCTATGTTCCTGTGTGTCTCTCTATGTTCCTGTGTCTCTATGTTCCTGTGTGTCTCACTATGTTCCTGCGTGTCTCTCTATGTTCCTGTGTCTCTATGTTCCTGTGTGTCTCTCTATGTTTCTGTGTGTCTCTATGTTCCTGTGTGTGTCTCTATGTTCCTGTGTGTCTCTATGTTCCTGTGTGTCTCTATGTTCCTGTGTGTCTCTATGTTCCTGTGTGTGTCTCTATGTTCCTGTGTGTCTCTCTATGTTCCTGTGTGTCTCTCTATGTTCCTGTGTGTCTCTCTATGTTCCTGTGTGTCTCTATGTTCCTGTGTCTCTCTATGTTTCTGTGTGTCTCTCTATGTTCCTGTGTGTCTCTCTATGTTCCTGTGTGTCTCTATGTTCTTGTGTGTCTCTCTATGTTCCTGTGTCTCTATGTTCCTGTGTGTCTCTCTATGTTCCTGTCTCTCTATGTTCCTGTGTGTCTCGCTATGTTCCTGTGTGTCTCTCTATGTTCCTGTGTGTCTCTCTATGTTCCTGTGTCTCTATGTTCCTGTGTCTCTATGTTCCTGTGTGTCTCTCTATGTTCCTGTGTGTCTCTCTATGTTCCTGTGTGTCTCTCTATGTTCCTGTGTGTCTCTCTATGTTCCTGTGTGTATCTCTATGTTCCTGTGTCTCTATGTTCCTGTGTGTCTCTATGTTCCTGTGTGTGTCTCTATGTTCCTGTGTGTCTCTATGTTCCTGTGTGTCTCTATGTTCCTGTGTGTGTCTCTATGTTCCTGTGTGTGTCTCTATGTTCCTGTGTCTCTATGTTCCTGTGTGTCTCTCTATGTTCCTGTGTGTCTCTCTATGTTCCTGTGTGTCTCTCTATGTTCCTGTGTGTCTCTCTATGTTCCTGTGTCTCTATGTTCCTGTGTGTCTCTCTATGTTCCTGTGTGTATCTCTATGTTCCTGTGTCTCTATGTTCCTGTGTCTCTATGTTCCTGTGTGTCTCTCTATGTTCCTGTGTGTCTCTCTATGTTCCTGTGTGTATCTCTATGTTCCTGTGTCTCTATGTTCCTGTGTGTCTCTATGTTCCTGTGTGTCTCTATGTTCCTGTGTGTCTCTATGTTCCTGTGTGTCTCTCTATGTTCCTGTGTGTCTCTCTATGTTCCTGTGTGTCTCTATGTTCCTGTGTGTCTCTATGTTCCTGTGTGTCTCTCTATGTTCCTGTGTGACTCTATGTTCCTGTGTCTCTCTATGTTCCTGTGTGTCTCTATGTTCCTGTGTCTCTATGTTCCTGTGTCTCTCTATGTTCCTGTGTGTCTCTCTATGTTCCTGTGTCTCTATGTTCCTGTGTGTCTCTCTATGTTCCTGTCTCTCTATTTTCCTGTGTGTCTCTCTATGTTCCTGTGTGTCTCTCTATGTTCCTGTGTGTCTCTCTATGTTCCGGTGTCTCTCTATGTTCCTGTCTCTCTATGTTCCTGTGTGTCTCTCTATGTTCCTGTGTGTCTCTCTATGTTCCTGTGTGTCTCTATGTTCCTGTGTGTCTATCTATGTTCCTGTGTGTCTCTCTATGTTCCTGTGTCTCTATGTACCTGTGTCTCTCTATGTTCCTGTGTGTCTCTATGTTCCTGTGTGTCTCTCTATGTTCCTGTGTGTCTCTATGTTCCTGTGTCTCTATGTTCTTGTGTGTCTCTCTATGTTCCTGTGTCTCTATGTTCCTGTGTGTCTCTCTATGTTCCTGTCTCTCTATGTTCCTGTGTGTCTCTCTATGTTCCTGTGTGTCTCTCTATGTTTCTGTGTCTCTATGTTCCTGTGTGTCTCTCTATGTTCCTGTGTGTCTCTCTATGTTCCTGTGTGTCTCTCTATGTTCCTGTGTGTCTCTCTATGTTCCTGTGTGTCTCTCTATGTTCCTGTGTGTCTCTGTATGTTCCTGTGTGTCTCTCTATGTTCCTGTGTGTGTCTCTATGTTCCTGTGTGTGTCTCTATGTTCCTGTGTGTCTCTCTATGTTCCTGTGTGTCTCTCTATGTTCCTGTGTGTATCTCTATGTTCCTGTGTCTCTATGTTCCTGTGTCTCTATGTTCCTGTGTGTCTCTCTATGTTCCTGTGTGTCTCTCTATGTTCCTGTGTGTATCTCTATGTTCCTGTGTCTCTATGTTCCTGTGTGTCTCTATGTTCCTGTGTGTCTCTATGTTCCTGTGTGACTCTATGTTCCTGTGTCTCTCTATGTTCCTGTGTCTCTCTATGTTCCTGTGTGTCTCTCTATGTTCCTGTGTGTCTCTATGTTCCTGTGTCTCTCTATGTTCCTGTGTGTCTCTTTGTTCCTGTGTGTCTTTATGTTCCTGTGTGTCTCTCTATGTTCCTGTGTGTCTCTCTATGTTCCTGTGTCTCTATGTTCCTGTGTCTCTATGTTCCTGTGTGTCTCTCTATGTTCCTGTCTCTCTATGTTCCTGTGTGTCTCTCTATGTTCCTGTGTGTCTCTCTATGTTCCTGTGTGTCTCTATGTTCCTGTGTCTCTATGTTCCTGTGTGTCTCTATGTTCCTGTGTGTCTCTCTATGTTCCTGTGTCTCTATGTTCCTGTGTCTCTCTATGTTCCTGTGTGTCTCTCTATGTTCCTGTGTCTCTATGTTCCTGTGTGTCTCTCTATGTTCCTGTCTCTCTATGTTCCTGTGTGTCTCTCTATGTTCCTGTGTGTCTCTCTATGTTCCTGTGTGTCTCTCTATGTTCCGGTGTCTCTCTATGTTCCTGTCTCTCTATGTTCCTGTGTGTCTCTCTATGTTCCTGTGTGTCTCTCTATGTTCCTGTGTGTCTCTATGTTCCTGTGTGTCTATCTATGTTCCTGTGTGTCTCTCTACGTTCCTTTGTCTCTATGTTCCTGTGTCTCTCTATGTTCCTGTGTGTCTCTATGTTCCTGTGTGTCTCTCTATGTTCCTGTGTGTCTCTATGTTCCTGTGTCTCTATGTTCTTGTGTGTCTCTCTATGTTCCTGTGTGTCTCTCTATGTTCCTGTCTCTCTATGTTCCTGTGTGTCTCTCTATGTTCCTGTGTGTCTCTCTATGTTTCTGTGTCTCTATGTTCCTGTGTGTCTCTCTATGTTCCTGTGTGTCTCTCTATGTTCCTGTGTGTCTCTCTATGTTCCTGTGTGTCTCTCTATGTTCCTGTGTGTCTCTCTATGTTCCTGTGTGTCTCTCTATGTTCCTGTGTGTCTCTCTATGTTCCTGTGTGTGTCTCTATGTTCCTGTGTGTGTCTCTATGTTCCTGTGTGTCTCTCTATGTTCCTGTGTGTCTCTCTATGTTCCTGTGTGTCTCTCTATGTTCCTGTGTGTCTCTCTATGTTCCTGTGTGTATCTCTATGTTCCTGTGTCTCTATGTTCCTGTGTGTCTCTATGTTCCTGTGTGTGTCTCTATGTTCCTGTGTGTCTCTATGTTCCTGTGTGTCTCTCTATGTTCCTGTGTGTCTCTCTATGTTCCTGTGTGTCTCTATGTTCCTGTGTCTCTATGTTCCTGTGTGTCTCTATGTTCCTGTGTGTCTCTCTATGTTCCTGTGTCTCTATGTTCCTGTGTCTCTCTATGTTCCTGTGTGTCTCTCTATGTTCCTGTGTCTCCATGTTCCTGTGTGTCTCTCTATGTTCCTGTCTCTCTATGTTCCTGTGTGTCTCTCTATGTTCCTGTGTGTGTCTCTCTATGTTCCTGTGTGTCTCTCTATGTTCCGGTGTCTCTCTATGTTCCTGTCTCTCTATGTTCCTGTGTGTCTCTCTATGTTCCTGTGTGTCTCTCTATGTTCCTGTGTGTCTCTATGTTCCTGTGTGTCTATCTATGTTCCTGTGTGTCTCTCTATGTTCCTGTGTCTCTATGTTCCTGTGTCTCTCTATGTTCCTGTGCGTCTCTATGTTCCTGTGTGTCTCTCTATGTTCCTGTGTGTCTCTATGTTCCTGTGTCTCTATGTTCCTGTGTGTCTCTCTATGTTCCTGTCTCTCTATGTTCCTGTGTGTCTCGCTATGTTCCTGTGTGTCTCTCTATGTTTCTGTGTCTCTATGTTCCTGTGTGTCTCTCTATGTTCCTGTGTGTCTCTCTATGTTCCTGTGTGTCTCTCTATGTTCCTGTGTGTCTCTCTATGTTCCTGTGTGTCTCTCTATGTTCCTGTGTGTGTCTCTATGTTCCTGTGTGTGTCTCTATGTTCCTGTGTGTCTCTCTATGTTCCTGTGTGTCTCTCTATGTTCCTGTGTGTCTCTCTATGTTCCTGTGTGTCTCTCTATGTTCCTGTGTGTCTCTATGTTCCTGTGTGTCTCTATGTTCCTGTGTGTGTCTCTATTTTCCTGTGTGTCTCTATGTTCCTGTGTGTCTCTATGTTCCTGTGTGTGTCTCTATGTTCCTGTGTCTCTATGTTCCTGTGTGTCTCTCTATGTTCCTGTGTGTCTCTCTATGTTCCTGTGTGTCTCTCTATGTTCCTGTGTCTCTATGTTCCTGTGTGTCTCACTATGTTCCTGCGTGTCTCTCTATGTTCCTGTGTCTCTATGTTCCTGTGTGTCTCTCTATGTTTCTGTGTGTCTCTATGTTCCTGTGTGTCTCTATGTTCCTGTGTGTCTCTATGTTCCTGTGTGTGTCTCTATGTTCCTGTGTCTCTATGTTCCTGTGTGTCTCTCTATGTTCCTGTGTGTCTCTCTATGTTCCTGTGTGTCTCTCTATGTTCCTGTGTCTCTATGTTCCTGTGTGTCTCACTATGTTCCTGCGTGTCTCTCTATGTTCCTGTGTCTCTATGTTCCTGTGTGTCTCTCTATGTTTCTGTGTGTCTCTATGTTCCTGTGTGTCTCTATGTTCTTGTGTGTGTCTCTATGTTCCTGTGTGTCTCTATGTTCCTGTGTGTCTCTATGTTCCTGTGTGTCTCTATGTTCCTGTGTGTGTCTCTATGTTCCTGTGTGTCTCTCTATGTTCCTGTGTGTCTCTCTATGTTCCTGTGTGTCTCTCTATGTTCCTGTGTGTCTCTATGTTCCTGTGTCTCTCTATGTTTCTGTGTGTCTCTCTATGTTCCTGTGTGTCTCTCTATGTTCCTGTGTGTCTCTATGTTCTTGTGTGTCTCTCTATGTTCCTGTGTCTCTATGTTCCTGTGTGTCTCTCTATGTTCCTGTCTCTCTATGTTCCTGTGTGTCTCGCTATGTTCCTGTGTGTCTCTCTATGTTCCTGTGTGTCTCTCTATGTTCCTGTGTCTCTATGTTCCTGTGTCTCTATGTTCCTGTGTGTCTCTCTATGTTCCTGTGTGTCTCTCTATGTTCCTGTGTGTCTCTCTATGTTCCTGTGTGTCTCTCTATGTTCCTGTGTGTCTCTCTATGTTCCTGTGTGTGTCTCTATGTTCCTGTGTGTGTCTCTATGTTCCTGTGTGTCTCTCTATGTTCCTGTGTGTCTCTCTATGTTCCTGTGTGTCTCTCTATGTTCCTGTGTGTCTCTCTATGTTCCTGTGTGTATCTCTATGTTCCTGTGTCTCTATGTTCCTGTGTGTCTCTATGTTCCTGTGTGTGTCTCTATGTTCCTGTGTGTCTCTATGTTCCTGTGTGTCTCTATGTTCCTGTGTGTGTCTCTATGTTCCTGTGTGTGTCTCTATGTTCCTGTGTCTCTATGTTCCTGTGTGTCTCTCTATGTTCCTGTGTGTCTCTCTATGTTCCTGTGTCTCTATGTTCCTGTGTGTCTCTCTATGTTCCTGTGTGTATCTCTATGTTCCTGCGTCTCTATGTTCCTGTGTCTCTATGTTCCTGTGTGTCTCTCTATGTTCCCGTGTGTCTCTCTATGTTCCTGTGTGTCTCTCTATGTTCCTGTGTGTGTCTCTATGTTCCTGTGTGTGTCTCTATGTTCCTGTGTGTCTCTCTATGTTCCTGTGTGTCTCTCTATGTTCCTGTGTGTCTCTCTATGTTCCTGTGTGTCTCTCTATGTTCCTGTGTGTCTCTATGTTCCTGTGTGTCTCTATGTTCCTGTGTGTGTCTCTATTTTCCTGTGTGTCTCTATGTTCCTGTGTGTCTCTATGTTCCTGTGTGTGTCTCTATGTTCCTGTGTCTCTATGTTCCTGTGTGTCTCTCTATGTTCCTGTGTGTCTCTCTATGTTCCTGTGTGTCTCTCTATGTTCCTGTGTCTCTATGTTCCTGTGTGTCTCACTATGTTCCTGCGTGTCTCTCTATGTTCCTGTGTCTCTATGTTCCTGTGTGTCTCTCTATGTTTCTGTGTGTCTCTATGTTCCTGTGTGTCTCTATGTTCTTGTGTGTGTCTCTATGTTCCTGTGTGTCTCTATGTTCCTGTGTGTCTCTATGTTCCTGTGTGTGTCTCTATGTTCCTGTGTGTCTCTCTATGTTCCTGTGTGTCTCTCTATGTTCCTGTGTGTCTCTCTATGTTCCTGTGTGTCTCTATGTTCCTGTGTCTCTCTATGTTTCTGTGTGTCTCTCTATGTTCCTGTGTGTCTCTCTATGTTCCTGTGTGTCTCTATGTTCTTGTGTGTCTCTCTATGTTCCTGTGTCTCTATGTTCCTGTGTGTCTCTCTATGTTCCTGTCTCTCTATGTTCCTGTGTGTCTCGCTATGTTCCTGTGTGTCTCTCTATGTTCCTGTGTGTCTCTCTATGTTCCTGTGTCTCTATGTTCCTGTGTCTCTATGTTCCTGTGTGTCTCTCTATGTTCCTGTGTGTCTCTCTATGTTCCTGTGTGTCTCTCTATGTTCCTGTGTGTCTCTCTATGTTCCTGTGTGTCTCTCTATGTTCCTGTGTGTCTCTCTATGTTCCTGTGTGTGTCTCTATGTTCCTGTGTGTGTCTCTATGTTCCTGTGTGTCTCTCTATGTTCCTGTGTGTCTCTCTATGTTCCTGTGTGTCTCTCTATGTTCCTGTGTGTCTCTCTATGTTCCTGTGTGTATCTCTATGTTCCTGTGTCTCTATGTTCCTGTGTGTCTCTATGTTCCTGTGTGTGTCTCTATGTTCCTGTGTGTCTCTATGTTCCTGTGTGTCTCTATGTTCCTGTGTGTGTCTCTATGTTCCTGTGTGTGTCTCTATGTTCCTGTGTCTCTATGTTCCTGTGTGTCTCTCTATGTTCCTGTGTGTCTCTCTATGTTCCTGTGTCTCTATGTTCCTGTGTGTCTCTCTATGTTCCTGTGTGTATCTCTATGTTCCTGCGTCTCTATGTTCCTGTGTCTCTATGTTCCTGTGTGTCTCTCTATGTTCCTGTGTGTCTCTCTATGTTCCTGTGTGTATCTCTATGTTCCTGTGTCTCTATGTTCCTGTGTGTCTCTATGTTCCTGTGTGTCTCTATGTTCCTGTGTGTCTCTATGTTCCTGTGTGTCTCTCTATGTTCCTGTGTGTCTCTCTATGTTCCTGTGTGTCTCTATGTTCCTGTGTGTCTCTATGTTCCTGTGTGTCTCTATGTTCCTGTGTGTCTCTCTATGTTCCTGTGTGACTCTATGTTCCTGTGTCTCTCTATGTTCCTGTGTCTCTCTATGTTCCTGTGTGTCTCTCTATGTTCCTGTGTGTCTCTATGTTCCTGTGTGTCTCTCTATGTTCCTGTGTGTCTCTATGTTCCTGTGTGTCTCTCTATGTTCCTGTGTGTCTCTTTGTTCCTGTGTGTCTTTATGTTCCTGTGTGTCTCTCTATGTTCCTGTGTGTCTCTCTATGTTCCTGTGTCTCTATGTTCCTGTGTCTCTATGTTCCTGTGTGTCTCTCTATGTTCCTGTCTCTCTATGTTCCTGTGTGTCTCTCTATGTTCCTGTGTGTCTCTCTATGTTCCTGTGTGTCTCTATGTTCCTGTGTCTCTATGTTCCTGTGTGTCTCTATGTTCCTGTGTGTCTCTCTATGTTCCTGTGTCTCTATGTTCCTGTGTCTCTCTATGTTCCTGTGTGTCTCTCTATGTTCCTGTGTCTCTATGTTCCTGTGTGTCTCTCTATGTTCCTGTCTCTCTATGTTCCTGTGTGTCTCTCTATGTTCCTGTGTGTCTCTCTATGTTCCTGTGTGTCTCTCTATGTTCCGGTGTCTCTCTATGTTCCTGTCTCTCTATGTTCCTGTGTGTCTCTCTATGTTCCTGTGTGTCTCTCTATGTTCCTGTGTGTCTCTATGTTCCTGTGTGTCTATCTATGTTCCTGTGTGTCTCTCTATGTTCCTGTGTCTCTATGTTCCTGTGTCTCTCTATGTTCCTGTGTGTCTCTATGTTCCTGTGTGTCTCTCTATGTTCCTGTGTGTCTCTATGTTCCTGTGTCTCTATGTTCTTGTGTGTCTCTCTATGTTCCTGTGTCTCTATGTTCCTGTGTGTCTCTCTATGTTCCTGTCTCTCTATGTTCCTGTGTGTCTCTCTATGTTCCTGTGTGTCTCTCTATGTTTCTGTGTCTCTATGTTCCTGTGTGTCTCTCTATGTTCCTGTGTGTCTCTCTATGTTCCTGTGTGTCTCTCTATGTTCCTGTGTGTCTCTCTATGTTCCTGTGTGTCTCTCTATGTTCCTGTGTGTGTCTCTATGTTCCTGTGTGTCTCTATGTTCCTGTGTGTCTCTCTATGTTCCTGTGTGTCTCTCTATGTTCCTGTGTGTCTCTATGTTCCTGTGTGTCTCTATGTTCCTGTGTGTCTCTATGTTCCTGTGTGTCTCTCTATGTTCCTGTGTGACTCTATGTTCCTGTGTCTCTCTATGTTCCTGTGTCTCTCTATGTTCCTGTGTGTCTCTCTATGTTCCTGTGTGTCTCTATGTTCCTGTGTCTCTCTATGTTCCTGTGTGTCTCTTTGTTCCTGTGTGTCTTTATGTTCCTGTGTGTCTCTCTATGTTCCTGTGTGTCTCTCTATGTTCCTGTGTCTCTATGTTCCTGTGTCTCTATGTTCCTGTGTGTCTCTCTATGTTCCTGTGTCTCTATGTTCCTGTGTGTCTCTATGTTCCTGTGTGTCTCTCTATGTTCCTGTGTCTCTATGTTCCTGTGTCTCTCTATGTTCCTGTGTGTCTCTCTATGTTCCTGTGTCTCTATGTTCCTTTGTGTCTCTCTATGTTCCTGTCTCTCTATGTTCCTGTGTGTCTCTCTATGTTCCTGTGTGTCTCTCTATGTTCCTGTGTGTCTCTCTATGTTCTGTTGTCTCTCTATGTTCCTGTCTCTCTATGTTCCTGTGTGTCTCTCTATGTTCCTGTGTGTCTCTCTATGTTCCTGTGTGTCTCTATGTTCCTGTGTGTCTATCTATGTTCCTGTGTGTCTCTCTATGTTCCTGTGTCTCTATGTTCCTGTGTCTCTCTATGTTCCTGTGTGTCTCTATGTTCCTGTGTGTCTCTCTATGTTCCTGTGTGTCTCTATGTTCCTGTGTCTCTATGTTCTTGTGTGTCTCTCTATGTTCCTGTGTCTCTATGTTCCTGTGTGTCTCTCTATGTTCCTGTCTCTCTATGTTCCTGTGTGTCTCTCTATGTTCCTGTGTGTCTCTCTATGTTTCTGTGTCTCTATGTTCCTGTGTGTCTCTCTATGTTCCTGTGTGTCTCTCTATGTTCCTGTGTGTCTCTCTATGTTCCTGTGTGTCTCTCTATGTTCCTGTGTGTCTCTCTATGTTCCTGTGTGTCTCTCTATGTTCCTGTGTGTGTCTCTATGTTCCTGTGTGTGTCTCTATGTTCCTGTGTGTCTCTCTATGTTCCTGTGTGTCTCTCTATGTTCCTGTGTGTATCTCTATGTTCCTGTGTCTCTATGTTCCTGTGTGTCTCTCTATGTTCCTGTGTGTCTCTCTATGTTCCTGTGTGTCTCTCTATGTTCCTGTGTGTCTCTCTATGTTCCTGTGTGTCTCTCTATGTTCCTGTGTGTCTCTCTATGTTCCTGTGTGTCTCTCTATGTTCCTGTGTGTGTCTCTATGTTCCTGTGTGTGTCTCTATGTTCCTGTGTGTCTCTCTATGTTCCTGTGTGTCTCTCTATGTTCCTGTGTGTCTCTCTATGTTCCTGTGTGTATCTCTATGTTCCTGTGTCTCTATGTTCCTGTGTGTCTCTCTATGTTCCTGTGTGTCTCTCTATGTTCCTGTGTGTCTCTCTATGTTCCTGTGTGTCTCTCTATGTTCCTGTGTCTCTATGTTCCTGTGTGTCTCACTATGTTCCTGCGTGTCTCTCTATGTTCCTGTGTCTCTATGTTCCTGTGTGTCTCTCTATGTTTCTGTGTGTCTCTATGTTCCTGTGTGTCTCTATGTTCTTGTGTGTGTCTCTATGTTCCTGTGTGTCTCTATGTTCCTGTGTGTCTCTATGTTCCTGTGTGTCTCTATGTTCCTGTGTGTGTCTCTATGTTCCTGTGTGTCTCTCTATGTTCCTGTGTGTCTCTCTATGTTCCTGTGTGTCTCTCTATGTTCCTGTGTGTCTCTATGTTCCTGTGTCTCTCTATGTTTCTGTGTGTCTCTCTATGTTCCTGTGTGTCTCTCTATGTTCCTGTGTGTCTCTATGTTCTTGTGTGTCTCTCTATGTTCCTGTGTCTCTATGTTCCTGTGTGTCTCTCTATGTTCCTGTCTCTCTATGTTCCTGTGTGTCTCTCTATGTTCCTGTGTGTCTCTCTATGTTCCTGTGTGTCTCTCTATGTTCCTGTGTCTCTATGTTCCTGTGTCTCTATGTTCCTGTGTGTCTCTCTATGTTCCTGTGTGTCTCTCTATGTTCCTGTGTGTCTCTCTATGTTCCTGTGTGTCTCTCTATGTTCCTGTGTGTCTCTCTATGTTCCTGTGTGTGTCTCTATGTTCCTGTGTGTGTCTCTATGTTCCTGTGTGTCTCTCTATGTTCCTGTGTGTCTCTCTATGTTCCTGTGTGTCTCTCTATGTTCCTGTGTGTCTCTCTATGTTCCTGTGTGTATCTCTATGTTCCTGTGTCTCTATGTTCCTGTGTGTCTCTATGTTCCTGTGTGTGTCTCTATGTTCCTGTGTGTCTCTATGTTCCTGTGTGTCTCTATGTTCCTGTGTGTGTCTCTATGTTCCTGTGTGTGTCTCTATGTTCCTGTGTCTCTATGTTCCTGTGTGTCTCTCTATGTTCCTGTGTGTCTCTCTATGTTCCTGTGTGTCTCTCTATGTTCCTGTGTCTCTATGTTCCTGTGTGTCTCTCTATGTTCCTGTGTGTATCTCTATGTTCCTGTGTCTCTATGTTCCTGTGTCTCTATGTTCCTGTGTGTCTCTCTATGTTCCTGTGTGTCTCTCTATGTTCCTGTGTCTCTATGTTCCTGTGTGTCTCTATGTTCCTGTGTGTCTCTATGTTCCTGTGTGTCTCTATGTTCCTGTGTGTCTCTCTATGTTCCTGTGTGTCTCTCTATGTTCCTGTGTGTCTCTATGTTCCTGTGTGTCTCTATGTTCCTGTGTGTCTCTATGTTCCTGTGTGTCTCTCTATGTTCCTGTGTGACTCTATGTTCCTGTGTCTCTCTATGTTCCTGTGTCTCTCTATGTTCCTGTGTGTCTCTCTATGTTCCTGTGTGTCTCTATGTTCCTGTGTGTCTCTCTATGTTCCTGTGTGTCTCTATGTTCCTGTGTGTCTCTCTATGTTCCTGTGTGTCTCTTTGTTCCTGTGTGTCTTTATGTTCCTGTGTGTCTCTCTATGTTCCTGTGTGTCTCTCTATGTTCCTGTGTCTCTATGTTCCTGTGTCTCTATGTTCCTGTGTGTCTCTCTATGTTCCTGTCTCTCTATGTTCCTGTGTGTCTCTCTATGTTCCTGTGTGTCTCTCTATGTTCCTGTGTGTCTCTATGTTCCTGTGTCTCTATGTTCCTGTGTGTCTCTATGTTCCTGTGTGTCTCTCTATGTTCCTGTGTCTCTATGTTCCTGTGTCTCTCTATGTTCCTGTGTGTCTCTCTATGTTCCTGTGTCTCTATGTTCCTGTGTGTCTCTCTATGTTCCTGTCTCTCTATGTTCCTGTGTGTCTCTCTATGTTCCTGTGTGTCTCTCTATGTTCCTGTGTGTCTCTCTATGTTCCGGTGTCTCTCTATGTTCCTGTCTCTCTATGTTCCTGTGTGTCTCTCTATGTTCCTGTGTGTCTCTCTATGTTCCTGTGTGTCTCTATGTTCCTGTGTGTCTATCTATGTTCCTGTGTGTCTCTCTATGTTCCTGTGTCTCTATGTTCCTGTGTCTCTCTATGTTCCTGTGTGTCTCTATGTTCCTGTGTGTCTCTCTATGTTCCTGTGTGTCTCTATGTTCCTGTGTCTCTATGTTCTTGTGTGTCTCTCTATGTTCCTGTGTCTCTATGTTCCTGTGTGTCTCTCTATGTTCCTGTCTCTCTATGTTCCTGTGTGTCTCTCTATGTTCCTGTGTGTCTCTCTATGTTCCTGTGTCTCTATGTTCCTGTGTGTCTCTCTATGTTCCTGTGTGTCTCTCTATGTTCCTGTGTGTCTCTCTATGTTCCTGTGTGTCTCTCTATGTTCCTGTGTGTCTCTCTATGTTCCTGTGTGTCTCTCTATGTTCCTGTGTGTGTCTCTATGTTCCTGTGTGTGTCTCTATGTTCCTGTGTGTCTCTCTATGTTCCTGTGTGTCTCTCTATGTTCCTGTGTGTATCTCTATGTTCCTGTGTCTCTATGTTCCTGTGTGTCTCTATGTTCCTGTGTGTGTCTCTATGTTCCTGTGTGTCTCTATGTTCCTGTGTGTCTCTCTATGTTCCTGTGTGTCTCTCTATGTTCCTGTGTGTCTCTATGTTCCTGTGTCTCTATGTTCCTGTGTGTCTCTATGTTCCTGTGTGTCTCTCTATGTTCCTGTGTCTCTATGTTCCTGTGTCTCTCTATGTTCCTGTGTGTCTCTCTATGTTCCTGTGTCTCTATGTTCCTGTGTGTCTCTCTATGTTCCTGTCTCTCTATGTTCCTGTGTGTCTCTCTATGTTCCTGTGTGTCTCTCTATGTTCCTGTGTGTCTCTCTATGTTCCTGTGTGTCTCTCTATGTTCCTGTGTGTCTCTCTATGTTCCTGTGTCTCTATGTTCCTGTGTGTCTCTCTATGTTCCTGTGTGTATCTCTATGTTCCTGTGTCTCTATGTTCCTGTGTCTCTATGTTCCTGTGTGTCTCTCTATGTTCCTGTGTGTCTCTCTATGTTCCTGTGTGTATCTCTATGTTCCTGTGTCTCTATGTTCCTGTGTGTCTCTATGTTCCTGTGTGTCTCTATGTTCCTGTGTGTCTCTATGTTCCTGTGTGTCTCTCTATGTTCCTGTGTGTCTCTCTATGTTCCTGTGTGTCTCTATGTTCCTGTGTGTCTCTATGTTCCTGTGTGTCTCTATGTTCCTGTGTGTCTCTCTATGTTCCTGTGTGTCTCTATGTTCCTGTGTCTCTCTATGTTCCTGTGTCTCTCTATGTTCCTGTGTGTCTCTCTATGTTCCTGTGTGTCTCTATGTTCCTGTGTCTCTCTATGTTCCTGTGTGTCTCTATGTTCCTGTGTGTCTTTATGTTCCTGTGTGTCTCTCTATGTTCCTGTGTGTCTCTCTATGTTCCTGTGTCTCTATGTTCCTGTGTCTCTATGTTCCTGTGTGTCTCTCTATGTTCCTGTGTCTCTATGTTCCTGTGTGTCTCTATGTTCCTGTGTGTCTCTCTATGTTCCTGTGTCTCTATGTTCCTGTGTCTCTCTATGTTCCTGTGTGTCTCTCTATGTTCCTGTGTCTCTATGTTCCTGTGTGTCTCTCTATGTTCCTGTCTCTCTATGTTCCTGTGTGTCTCTCTATGTTCCTGTGTGTCTCTCTATGTTCCTGTGTGTCTCTCTATGTTCCTGGTGTCTCTCTATGTTCCTGTCTCTCTATGTTCCTGTGTGTCTCTCTATGTTCCTGTGTGTCTCTCTATGTTCCTGTGTGTCTCTATGTTCCTGTGTGTCTCTCTATGTTCCTGTGTGTCTCTCTATGTTCCTGTGTCTCTATGTTCCTGTGTCTCTCTATGTTCCTGTGTGTCTCTATGTTCCTGTGTGTCTCTCTATGTTCCTGTGTGTCTCTATGTTCCTGTGTCTCTATGTTCTTGTGTGTCTCTCTATGTTCCTGTGTCTCTATGTTCCTGTGTGTCTCTCTATGTTCCTGTCTCTCTATGTTCCTGTGTGTCTCTCTATGTTCCTGTGTGTCTCTCTATGTTCTGTGTCTCTATGTTCCTGTGTGTCTCTCTATGTTCCTGTGTGTCTCTCTATGTTCCTGTGTGTCTCTCTATGTTCCTGTGTGTCTCTCTATGTTCCTGTGTGTCTCTCTATGTTCCTGTGTGTCTCTCTATGTTCCTGTGTGTGTCTCTATGTTCCTGTGTGTGTCTCTATGTTCCTGTGTGTCTCTCTATGTTCCTGTGTGTCTCTCTATGTTCCTGTGTGTCTCTCTATGTTCCTGTGTGTCTCTCTATGTTCCTGTGTGTATCTCTATGTTCCTGTGTCTCTATGTTCCTGTGTGTCTCTATGTTCCTGTGTGTGTCTCTATGTTCCTGTGTGTCTCTATGTTCCTGTGTGTATCTCTATGTTCCTGTGTCTCTATGTTCCTGTGTGTCTCTATGTTCCTGTGTGTCTCTATGTTCCTGTGTCTCTATGTTCCTGTGTCTCTCTATGTTCCTGTGTGTCTCTCTATGTTCCTGTGTCTCTATGTTCCTGTGTGTCTCTCTATGTTCCTGTCTCTCTATGTTCCTGTGTGTCTCTCTATGTTCCTGTGTGTCTCTCTATGTTCCTGTGTGTCTCTCTATGTTCCGGTGTCTCTCTATGTTCCTGTCTCTCTATGTTCCTGTGTGTCTCTCTATGTTCCTGTGTGTCTCTCTATGTTCCTGTGTGTCTCTATGTTCCTGTGTGTCTATCTATGTTCCTGTGTGTCTCTCTATGTTCCTGTGTCTCTATGTTCCTGTCTCTCTCTATGTTCCTGTGCGTCTCTATGTTCCTGTGTGTCTCTCTATGTTCCTGTGTGTCTCTATGTTCCTGTGTCTCTATGTTCTTGTGTGTCTCTCTATGTTCCTGTGTCTCTATGTTCCTGTGTGTCTCTCTATGTTCCTGTCTCTCTATGTTCCTGTGTGTCTCGCTATGTTCCTGTGTGTCTCTCTATGTTTCTGTGTCTCTATGTTCCTGTGTGTCTCTCTATGTTCCTGTGTGTCTCTCTATGTTCCTGTGTGTCTCTCTATGTTCCTGTGTGTCTCTCTATGTTCCTGTGTGTCTCTCTATGTTCCTGTGTGTCTCTCTATGTTCCTGTGTGTGTCTCTATGTTCCTGTGTGTGTCTCTATGTTCCTGTGTGTCTCTCTATGTTCCTGTGTGTCTCTCTATGTTCCTGTGTGTCTCTCTATGTTCCTGTGTGTATCTCTATGTTCCTGTGTCTCTATGTTCCTGTGTGTCTCTATGTTCCTGTGTGTGTCTCTATGTTCCTGTGTGTCTCTATGTTCCTGTGTGTCTCTCTATGTTCCTGTGTGTCTCTCTATGTTCCTGTGTGTCTCTATGTTCCTGTGTCTCTATGTTCCTGTGTCTCTCTATGTTCCTGTGTGTCTCTCTATGTTCCTGTGTCTCTATGTTCCTGTGTCTCTCTATGTTCCTGTGTGTCTCTCTATGTTCCTGTGTCTCTATGTTCCTGTGTGTCTCTCTATGTTCCTGTCTCTCTATGTTCCTGTGTGTCTCTCTATGTTCCTGTGTGTCTCTCTATGTTCCTGTGTGTCTCTCTATGTTCCGGTGTCTCTCTATGTTCCTGTCTCTCTATGTTCCTGTGTGTCTCTCTATGTTCCTGTGTGTCTCTCTATGTTCCTGTGTGTCTCTATGTTCCTGTGTGTCTATCTATGTTCCTGTGTGTCTCTCTATGTTCCTGTGTCTCTATGTTCCTGTCTCTCTCTATGTTCCTGTGCGTCTCTATGTTCCTGTGTGTCTCTCTATGTTCCTGTGTGTCTCTATGTTCCTGTGTCTCTATGTTCTTGTGTGTCTCTCTATGTTCCTGTGTCTCTATGTTCCTGTGTGTCTCTCTATGTTCCTGTCTCTCTATGTTCCTGTGTGTCTCGCTATGTTCCTGTGTGTCTCTCTATGTTTCTGTGTCTCTATGTTCCTGTGTGTCTCTCTATGTTCCTGTGTGTCTCTCTATGTTCCTGTGTGTCTCTCTATGTTCCTGTGTGTCTCTCTATGTTCCTGTGTGTCTCTCTATGTTCCTGTGTGTCTCTCTATGTTCCTGTGTGTGTCTCTATGTTCCTGTGTGTGTCTCTATGTTCCTGTGTGTCTCTCTATGTTCCTGTGTGTCTCTCTATGTTCCTGTGTGTCTCTCTATGTTCCTGTGTGTCTCTCTATGTTCCTGTGTGTATCTCTATGTTCCTGTGTCTCTATGTTCCTGTGTGACTCTATGTTCCTGTGTCTCTCTATGTTCCTGTGTCTCTCTATGTTCCTGTGTGTCTCTCTATGTTCCTGTGTGTCTCTATGTTCCTGTGTGTCTCTCTATGTTCCTGTGTGTCTCTATGTTCCTGTGTGTCTCTCTATGTTCCTGTGTGTCTCTATGTTCCTGTGTGTCTTTATGTTCCTGTGTGTCTCTCTATGTTCCTGTGTGTCTCTCTATGTTCCTGTGTCTCTATGTTCCTGTGTCTCTATGTTCCTGTGTGTCTCTCTATGTTCCTGTCTCTCTATGTTCCTGTGTGTCTCTCTATGTTCCTGTGTGTCTCTCTATGTTCCTGTGTGTCTCTATGTTCCTGTGTCTCTATGTTCCTGTGTGTCTCTATGTTCCTGTGTGTCTCTCTATGTTCCTGTGTCTCTATGTTCCTGTGTCTCTCTATGTTCCTGTGTGTCTCTCTATGTTCCTGTGTCTCTATGTTCCTGTGTGTCTCTCTATGTTCCTGTCTCTCTATGTTCCTGTGTGTCTCTCTATGTTCCTGTGTGTCTCTCTATGTTCCTGTGTGTCTCTCTATGTTCCGGTGTCTCTCTATGTTCCTGTCTCTCTATGTTCCTGTGTGTCTCTCTATGTTCCTGTGTGTCTCTCTATGTTCCTGTGTGTCTCTATGTTCCTGTGTGTCTATCTATGTTCCTGTGTGTCTCTCTATGTTCCTGTGTCTCTATGTTCCTGTGTCTCTCTATGTTCCTGTGTGTCTCTATGTTCCTGTGTGTCTCTCTATGTTCCTGTGTGTCTCTATGTTCCTGTGTCTCTATGTTCTTGTGTGTCTCTCTATGTTCCTGTGTCTCTATGTTCCTGTGTGTCTCTCTATGTTCCTGTCTCTCTATGTTCCTGTGTGTCTCTCTATGTTCCTGTGTGTCTCTCTATGTTTCTGTGTCTCTATGTTCCTGTGTGTCTCTCTATGTTCCTGTGTGTCTCTCTATGTTCCTGTGTGTCTCTCTATGTTCCTGTGTGTCTCTCTATGTTCCTGTGTGTCTCTCTATGTTCCTGTGTGTCTCTCTATGTTCCTGTGTGTCTCTCTATGTTCCTGTGTGTGTCTCTATGTTCCTGTGTGTGTCTCTATGTTCCTGTGTGTCTCTCTATGTTCCTGTGTGTCTCTCTATGTTCCTGTGTGTATCTCTATGTTCCTGTGTCTCTATGTTCCTGTGTGTCTCTATGTTCCTGTGTGTGTCTCTATGTTCCTGTGTGTCTCTATGTTCCTGTGTGTCTCTCTATGTTCCTGTGTGTCTCTCTATGTTCCTGTGTGTCTCTATGTTCCTGTGTCTCTATGTTCCTGTGTGTCTCTATGTTCCTGTGTGTCTCTCTATGTTCCTGTGTCTCTATGTTCCTGTGTCTCTCTATGTTCCTGTGTGTCTCTCTATGTTCCTGTGTCTCTATGTTCCTGTGTGTCTCTCTATGTTCCTGTGTGTCTCTATGTTCCTGTGTGTCTCTCTATGTTCCTGTGTCTCTATGTTCCTGTGTGTCTCTCTATGTTCCTGTCTCTCTATGTTCCTGTGTGTCTCTCTATGTTCCTGTGTGTCTCTCTATGTTCCTGTGTGTCTCTCTATGTTCCTGTGTCTCTATGTTCCTGTGTCTCTATGTTCCTGTGTGTCTCTCTATGTTCCTGTGTGTCTCTCTATGTTCCTGTGTGTCTCTCTATGTTCCTGTGTGTCTCTCTATGTTCCTGTGTGTCTCTCTATGTTCCTGTGTGTCTCTCTATGTTCCTGTGTGTGTCTCTATGTTCCTGTGTGTGTCTCTATGTTCCTGTGTGTCTCTCTATGTTCCTGTGTGTCTCTCTATGTTCCTGTGTGTCTCTCTATGTTCCTGTGTGTCTCTCTATGTTCCTGTGTGTATCTCTATGTTCCTGTGTCTCTATGTTCCTGTGTGTCTCTATGTTCCTGTGTGTGTCTCTATGTTCCTGTGTGTCTCTATGTTCCTGTGTGTCTCTATGTTCCTGTGTGTGTCTCTATGTTCCTGTGTGTGTCTCTATGTTCCTGTGTCTCTATGTTCCTGTGTGTCTCTCTATGTTCCTGTGTGTCTCTCTATGTTCCTGTGTGTCTCTCTATGTTCCTGTGTCTCTATGTTCCTGTGTGTCTCTCTATGTTCCTGTGTGTATCTCTATGTTCCTGCGTCTCTATGTTCCTGTGTCTCTATGTTCCTGTGTGTCTCTCTATGTTCCTGTGTGTCTCTCTATGTTCCTGTGTGTATCTCTATGTTCCTGTGTGTCTCTATGTTCCTGTGTGTCTCTATGTTCCTGTGTGTCTCTATGTTCCTGTGTGTCTCTCTATGTTCCTGTGTGTCTCTCTATGTTCCTGTGTGTCTCTATGTTCCTGTGTGTCTCTATGTTCCTGTGTGTCTCTATGTTCCTGTGTGTCTCTCTATGTTCCTGTGTGACTCTATGTTCCTGTGTCTCTCTATGTTCCTGTGTCTCTCTATGTTCCTGTGTGTCTCTCTATGTTCCTGTGTGTCTCTATGTTCCTGTGTGTCTCTCTATGTTCCTGTGTGTCTCTATGTTCCTGTGTGTCTCTCTATGTTCCTGTGTGTCTCTTTGTTCCTGTGTGTCTTTATGTTCCTGTGTGTCTCTCTATGTTCCTGTGTGTCTCTCTATGTTCCTGTGTCTCTATGTTCCTGTGTCTCTATGTTCCTGTGTGTCTCTCTATGTTCCTGTCTCTCTATGTTCCTGTGTGTCTCTCTATGTTCCTGTGTGTCTCTCTATGTTCCTGTGTGTCTCTATGTTCCTGTGTCTCTATGTTCCTGTGTGTCTCTATGTTCCTGTGTGTCTCTCTATGTTCCTGTCTCTCTATGTTCCTGTGTGTCTCTCTATGTTCCTGTGTGTCTCTCTATGTTCCTGTGTGTCTCTCTATGTTCCGGTGTCTCTCTATGTTCCTGTCTCTCTATGTTCCTGTGTGTCTCTCTATGTTCCTGTGTGTCTCTCTATGTTCCTGTGTGTCTCTATGTTCCTGTGTGTCTATCTATGTTCCTGTGTGTCTCTCTATGTTCCTGTGTCTCTATGTTCCTGTGTCTCTCTATGTTCCTGTGTGTCTCTATGTTCCTGTGTGTCTCTCTATGTTCCTGTGTGTCTCTATGTTCCTGTGTCTCTATGTTCTTGTGTGTCTCTCTATGTTCCTGTGTCTCTATGTTCCTGTGTGTCTCTCTATGTTCCTGTCTCTCTATGTTCCTGTGTGTCTCTCTATGTTCCTGTGTGTCTCTCTATGTTCCTGTGTCTCTATGTTCCTGTGTGTCTCTCTATGTTCCTGTGTGTCTCTCTATGTTCCTGTGTGTCTCTCTATGTTCCTGTGTGTCTCTCTATGTTCCTGTGTGTCTCTCTATGTTCCTGTGTGTGTCTCTATGTTCCTGTGTGTCTCTATGTTCCTGTGTGTCTCTCTATGTTCCTGTGTGTCTCTCTATGTTCCTGTGTGTCTCTATGTTCCTGTGTGTCTCTATGTTCCTGTGTGTCTCTATGTTCCTGTGTGTCTCTCTATGTTCCTGTGTGACTCTATGTTCCTGTGTCTCTCTATGTTCCTGTGTCTCTCTATGTTCCTGTGTGTCTCTCTATGTTCCTGTGTGTCTCTATGTTCCTGTGTCTCTCTATGTTCCTGTGTGTCTCTTTGTTCCTGTGTGTCTTTATGTTCCTGTGTGTCTCTCTATGTTCCTGTGTGTCTCTCTATGTTCCTGTGTCTCTATGTTCCTGTGTCTCTATGTTCCTGTGTGTCTCTCTATGTTCCTGTGTCTCTATGTTCCTGTGTGTCTCTATGTTCCTGTGTGTCTCTCTATGTTCCTGTGTCTCTATGTTCCTGTGTCTCTCTATGTTCCTGTGTGTCTCTCTATGTTCCTGTGTCTCTATGTTCCTGTGTGTCTCTCTATGTTCCTGTCTCTCTATGTTCCTGTGTGTCTCTCTATGTTCCTGTGTGTCTCTCTATGTTCCTGTGTGTCTCTCTATGTTCCTGGTGTCTCTCTATGTTCCTGTCTCTCTATGTTCCTGTGTGTCTCTCTATGTTCCTGTGTGTCTCTCTATGTTCCTGTGTGTCTCTATGTTCCTGTGTGTCTATCTATGTTCCTGTGTGTCTCTCTATGTTCCTGTGTCTCTATGTTCCTGTGTCTCTCTATGTTCCTGTGTGTCTCTATGTTCCTGTGTGTCTCTCTATGTTCCTGTGTGTCTCTATGTTCCTGTGTCTCTATGTTCTTGTGTGTCTCTCTATGTTCCTGTGTCTCTATGTTCCTGTGTGTCTCTCTATGTTCCTGTCTCTCTATGTTCCTGTGTGTCTCTCTATGTTCCTGTGTGTCTCTCTATGTTCCTGTGTCTCTATGTTCCTGTGTGTCTCTCTATGTTCCTGTGTGTCTCTCTATGTTCCTGTGTGTCTCTCTATGTTCCTGTGTGTCTCTCTATGTTCCTGTGTGTCTCTCTATGTTCCTGTGTGTCTCTCTATGTTCCTGTGTGTGTCTCTATGTTCCTGTGTGTGTCTCTATGTTCCTGTGTGTCTCTCTATGTTCCTGTGTGTCTCTCTATGTTCCTGTGTGTCTCTCTATGTTCCTGTGTGTATCTCTATGTTCCTGTGTCTCTATGTTCCTGTGTGTCTCTCTATGTTCCTGTGTGTCTCTCTATGTTCCTGTGTGTCTCTCTATGTTCCTGTGTGTCTCTCTATGTTCCTGTGTGTCTCTCTATGTTCCTGTGTGTCTCTCTATGTTCCTGTGTGTGTCTCTATGTTCCTGTGTGTGTCTCTATGTTCCTGTGTGTCTCTCTATGTTCCTGTGTGTCTCTCTATGTTCCTGTGTGTCTCTCTATGTTCCTGTGTGTATCTCTATGTTCCTGTGTCTCTATGTTCCTGTGTGTCTCTCTATGTTCCTGTGTGTCTCTCTATGTTCCTGTGTGTCTCTCTATGTTCCTGTGTGTCTCTCTATGTTCCTGTGTCTCTATGTTCCTGTGTGTCTCACTATGTTCCTGCGTGTCTCTCTATGTTCCTGTGTCTCTATGTTCCTGTGTGTCTCTCTATGTTTCTGTGTGTCTCTATGTTCCTGTGTGTCTCTATGTTCTTGTGTGTGTCTCTATGTTCCTGTGTGTCTCTATGTTCCTGTGTGTCTCTCTATGTTCCTGTGTGTCTCTCTATGTTCCTGTGTGTCTCTATGTTCCTGTGTCTCTATGTTCCTGTGTGTCTCTATGTTCCTGTGTGTCTCTCTATGTTCCTGTGTGTCTCTATGTTCCTGTGTGTCTCTCTATGTTCCTGTGTGTCTCTTTGTTCCTGTGTGTCTTTATGTTCCTGTGTGTCTCTCTATGTTCCTGTGTGTCTCTCTATGTTCCTGTGTCTCTATGTTCCTGTGTCTCTATGTTCCTGTGTGTCTCTCTATGTTCCTGTCTCTCTATGTTCCTGTGTGTCTCTCTATGTTCCTGTGTGTCTCTATGTTCCTGTGTCTCTATGTTCCTGTGTGTCTCTATGTTCCTGTGTGTCTCTCTATGTTCCTGTGTCTCTATGTTCCTGTGTCTCTCTATGTTCCTGTGTGTCTCTCTATGTTCCTGTGTCTCTATGTTCCTGTGTGTCTCTCTATGTTCCTGTCTCTCTATGTTCCTGTGTGTGTCTCTATGTTCCTGTGTGTCTCTCTATGTTCCGGTGTCTCTCTATGTTCCTGTCTCTCTATGTTCCTGTGTGTCTCTCTATGTTCCTGTGTGTCTCTCTATGTTCCTGTGTGTCTCTATGTTCCTGTGTGTCTATCTATGTTCCTGTGTGTCTCTCTATGTTCCTGTGTCTCTATGTTCCTGTGTCTCTCTATGTTCCTGTGTGTCTCTATGTTCCTGTGTGTCTCTCTATGTTCCTGTGTGTCTCTATGTTCCTGTGTCTCTATGTTCTTGTGTGTCTCTCTATGTTCCTGTGTCTCTATGTTCCTGTGTGTCTCTCTATGTTCCTGTCTCTCTATGTTCCTGTGTGTCTCTCTATGTTCCTGTGTGTCTCTCTATGTTTCTGTGTCTCTATGTTCCTGTGTGTCTCTCTATGTTCCTGTGTGTCTCTCTATGTTCCTGTGTGTCTCTCTATGTTCCTGTGTGTCTCTCTATGTTCCTGTGTGTCTCTCTATGTTCCTGTGTGTCTCTCTATGTTCCTGTGTGTCTCTCTATGTTCCTGTGTGTGTCTCTATGTTCCTGTGTGTGTCTCTATGTTCCTGTGTGTCTCTCTATGTTCCTGTGTGTCTCTCTATGTTCCTGTGTGTATCTCTATGTTCCTGTGTCTCTATGTTCCTGTGTGTCTCTATGTTCCTGTGTGTGTCTCTATGTTCCTGTGTGTCTCTATGTTCCTGTGTGTCTCTATGTTCCTGTGTGTCTCTCTATGTTCCTGTGTCTCTATGTTCCTGTGTCTCTCTATGTTCCTGTGTGTCTCTCTATGTTCCTGTGTCTCTATGTTCCTGTGTGTCTCTCTATGTTCCTGTGTGTCTCTATGTTCTGTGTGTCTCTCTATGTTCCTGTGTCTCTATGTTCCTGTGTGTCTCTCTATGTTCCTGTCTCTCTATGTTCCTGTGTGTCTCGCTATGTTCCTGTGTGTCTCTCTATGTTCCTGTGTGTCTCTCTATGTTCCTGTGTCTCTATGTTCCTGTGTCTCTATGTTCCTGTGTGTCTCTCTATGTTCCTGTGTGTCTCTCTATGTTCCTGTGTGTCTCTCTATGTTCCTGTGTGTCTCTCTATGTTCCTGTGTGTCTCTCTATGTTCCTGTGTGTCTCTCTATGTTCCTGTGTGTGTCTCTATGTTCCTGTGTGTGTCTCTATGTTCCTGTGTGTCTCTCTATGTTCCTGTGTGTCTCTCTATGTTCCTGTGTGTCTCTCTATGTTCCTGTGTGTATCTCTATGTTCCTGTGTCTCTATGTTCCTGTGTGTCTCTATGTTCCTGTGTGTGTCTCTATGTTCCTGTGTGTCTCTATGTTCCTGTGTGTGTCTCTATGTTCCTGTGTGTGTCTCTATGTTCCTGTGTCTCTATGTTCCTGTGTGTCTCTCTATGTTCCTGTGTGTCTCTCTATGTTCCTGTGTGTCTCTCTATGTTCCTGTGTCTCTATGTTCCTGTGTGTCTCTCTATGTTCCTGTGTGTATCTCTATGTTCCTGTGTCTCTATGTTCCTGTGTCTCTATGTTCCTGTGTGTCTCTCTATGTTCCTGTGTGTCTCTCTATGTTCCTGTGTGTATCTCTATGTTCCTGTGTCTCTATGTTCCTGTGTGTCTCTATGTTCCTGTGTGTCTCTATGTTCCTGTGTGTCTCTATGTTCCTGTGTGTCTCTCTATGTTCCTGTGTGTCTCTCTATGTTCCTGTGTGTCTCTATGTTCCTGTGTGTCTCTATGTTCCTGTGTGTCTCTATGTTCCTGTGTGTCTCTCTATGTTCCTGTGTGACTCTATGTTCCTGTGTCTCTCTATGTTCCTGTGTCTCTCTATGTTCCTGTGTGTCTCTCTATGTTCCTGTGTGTCTCTATGTTCCTGTGTGTCTCTCTATGTTCCTGTGTGTCTCTATGTTCCTGTGTGTCTCTCTATGTTCCTGTGTGTCTCTTTGTTCCTGTGTGTCTCTATGTTCCTGTGTGTCTCTCTATGTTCCTGTGTGTCTCTCTATGTTCCTGTGTCTCTATGTTCCTGTGTCTCTATGTTCCTGTGTGTCTCTCTATGTTCCTGTCTCTCTATGTTCCTGTGTGTCTCTCTATGTTCCTGTGTGTATCTCTATGTTCCTGTGTCTCTATGTTCCTGTGTGTCTCTATGTTCCTGTGTGTGTCTCTATGTTCCTGTGTGTCTCTATGTTCCTGTGTGTCTCTCTATGTTCCTGTGTGTCTCTCTATGTTCCTGTGTGTCTCTATGTTCCTGTGTCTCTATGTTCCTGTGTGTCTCTATGTTCCTGTGTGTCTCTCTATGTTCCTGTGTCTCTATGTTCCTGTGTCTCTCTATGTTCCTGTGTGTCTCTCTATGTTCCTGTGTCTCTATGTTCCTGTGTGTCTCTCTATGTTCCTGTCTCTCTATGTTCCTGTGTGTCTCTCTATGTTCCTGTGTGTCTCTCTATGTTCCTGTGTGTCTCTCTATGTTCCTGTGTGTCTCTCTATGTTCCTGTGTCTCTATGTTCCTGTGTGTCTCTCTATGTTCCTGTGTGTATCTCTATGTTCCTGTGTCTCTATGTTCCTGTGTCTCTATGTTCCTGTGTGTCTCTCTATGTTCCTGTGTGTCTCTCTATGTTCCTGTGTGTATCTCTATGTTCCTGTGTCTCTATGTTCCTGTGTGTCTCTATGTTCCTGTGTGTCTCTATGTTCCTGTGTGTCTCTATGTTCCTGTGTGTCTCTCTATGTTCCTGTGTGTCTCTCTATGTTCCTGTGTGTCTCTATGTTCCTGTGTGTCTCTATGTTCCTGTGTGTCTCTATGTTCCTGTGTGTCTCTCTATGTTCCTGTGTGACTCTATGTTCCTGTGTCTCTCTATGTTCCTGTGTCTCTCTATGTTCCTGTGTGTCTCTCTATGTTCCTGTGTGTCTCTATGTTCCTGTGTCTCTCTATGTTCCTGTGTGTCTCTTTGTTCCTGTGTGTCTTTATGTTCCTGTGTGTCTCTCTATGTTCCTGTGTGTCTCTCTATGTTCCTGTGTCTCTATGTTCCTGTGTCTCTATGTTCCTGTGTGTCTCTCTATGTTCCTGTCTCTCTATGTTCCTGTGTGTCTCTCTATGTTCCTGTGTGTCTCTCTATGTTCCTGTGTGTCTCTATGTTCCTGTGTCTCTATGTTCCTGTGTGTCTCTCTATGTTCCTGTGTCTCTATGTTCCTGTGTCTCTCTATGTTCCTGTGTGTCTCTCTATGTTCCTGTGTCTCTATGTTCCTGTGTGTCTCTCTATGTTCCTGTGTGTCTCTCTATGTTCCTGTGTGTCTCTCTATGTTCCTGTGTGTCTCTCTATGTTCCTGGTGTCTCTCTATGTTCCTGTCTCTCTATGTTCCTGTGTGTCTCTCTATGTTCCTGTGTGTCTCTCTATGTTCCTGTGTGTCTCTATGTTCCTGTGTGTCTATCTATGTTCCTGTGTGTCTCTCTATGTTCCTGTGTCTCTATGTTCCTGTGTCTCTCTATGTTCCTGTGTGTCTCTATGTTCCTGTGTGTCTCTCTATGTTCCTGTGTGTCTCTATGTTCCTGTGTCTCTATGTTCTTGTGTGTCTCTCTATGTTCCTGTGTCTCTATGTTCCTGTGTGTCTCTCTATGTTCCTGTCTCTCTATGTTCCTGTGTGTCTCTCTATGTTCCTGTGTGTCTCTCTATGTTCCTGTGTCTCTATGTTCCTGTGTGTCTCTCTATGTTCCTGTGTGTCTCTCTATGTTCCTGTGTGTCTCTCTATGTTCCTGTGTGTCTCTCTATGTTCCTGTGTGTCTCTCTATGTTCCTGTGTGTCTCTCTATGTTCCTGTGTGTGTCTCTATGTTCCTGTGTGTGTCTCTATGTTCCTGTGTGTCTCTCTATGTTCCTGTGTGTCTCTCTATGTTCCTGTGTGTCTCTCTATGTTCCTGTGTGTATCTCTATGTTCCTGTGTCTCTATGTTCCTGTGTGTCTCTATGTTCCTGTGTGTGTCTCTATGTTCCTGTGTGTCTCTATGTTCCTGTGTGTCTCTCTATGTTCCTGTGTGTCTCTCTATGTTCCTGTGTGTCTCTATGTTCCTGTGTCTCTATGTTCCTGTGTGTCTCTCTCTGTTCCTGTGTCTCTATGTTCCTGTGTCTCTCTATGTTCCTGTGTGTCTCTCTATGTTCCTGTGTCTCTATGTTCCTGTGTGTCTCTCTATGTTCCTGTCTCTCTATGTTCCTGTGTGTCTCTCTATGTTCCTGTGTGTCTCTCTATGTTCCTGTGTGTCTCTCTATGTTCCGGTGTCTCTCTATGTTCCTGTCTCTCTATGTTCCTGTGTGTCTCTCTATGTTCCTGTGTGTCTCTCTATGTTCCTGTGTGTCTCTATGTTCCTGTGTGTCTATCTATGTTCCTGTGTGTCTCTCTATGTTCCTGTGTCTCTATGTTCCTGTCTCTCTCTATGTTCCTGTGCGTCTCTATGTTCCTGTGTGTCTCTCTATGTTCCTGTGTGTCTCTATGTTCCTGTGTCTCTATGTTCTTGTGTGTCTCTCTATGTTCCTGTGTCTCTATGTTCCTGTGTGTCTCTCTATGTTCCTGTCTCTCTATGTTCCTGTGTGTCTCGCTATGTTCCTGTGTGTCTCTCTATGTTTCTGTGTCTCTATGTTCCTGTGTGTCTCTCTATGTTCCTGTGTGTCTCTCTATGTTCCTGTGTGTCTCTCTATGTTCCTGTGTGTATCTCTATGTTCCTGTGTCTCTATGTTCCTGTGTGTCTCTATGTTCCTGTGTGTGTCTCTATGTTCCTGTGTGTCTCTATGTTCCTGTGTGTCTCTATGTTCCTGTGTCTCTATGTTCCTGTGTGTCTCTCTATGTTCCTGTGTGTCTCTCTATGTTCCTGTGTGTCTCTCTATGTTCCTGTGTGTCTCTCTATGTTCCTGTGTGTCTCTCTATGTTCCTGTGTCTCTATGTTCCTATGTGTCTCTCTATGTTCCTGTGTGTATCTCTATGTTCCGGTGTCTCTATGTTCCTGTGTCTCTATGTTCCTGTGTGTCTCTCTATGTTCCTGTGTGTCTCTCTATGTTCCTGTGTGTATCTCTATGTTCCTGTGTGTATCTCTATGTTCCTGTGTGTCTCTATGTTCCTGTGTGTCTCTATGTTCCTGTGTGTCTCTATGTTCCTGTGTGTATCTCTATGTTCCTGTGTGTATCTCTATGTTCCTGTGTGTCTCTATGTTCCTGTGTGTCTCTATGTTCCTGTGTGTCTCTCTATGTTCCTGTGTGTCTCTCTATGTTCCTGTGTGTCTCTCTATGTTCCTGTGTGTCTCTATGTTCCTGTGTGTCTCTATGTTCCTGTGTGTCTCTATGTTCCTGTGTGTCTCTATGTTCCTGTGTGTCTCTCTATGTTCCTGTGTGTCTCTATGTTCCTGTGTGTCTCTATGTTCCTGTGTGTCTCTATGTTCCTGTGTCTCTCTATGTTCCTGTGTGTCTCTCTCTGTTCCTGTGTCTCTATGTTCCTGTGTCTCTCTATGTTCCTGTGTGTCTCTCTATGTTCCTGTGTCTCTATGTTCCTGTGTGTCTCTCTATGTTCCTGTCTCTCTATGTTCCTGTGTGTCTCTCTATGTTCCTGTGTGTCTCTCTATGTTCCTGTGTGTCTCTCTATGTTCCGGTGTCTCTCTATGTTCCTGTCTCTCTATGTTCCTGTGTGTCTCTCTATGTTCCTGTGTGTCTCTCTATGTTCCTGTGTGTCTCTATGTTCCTGTGTGTCTATCTATGTTCCTGTGTGTCTCTCTATGTTCCTGTGTCTCTATGTTCCTGTCTCTCTCTATGTTCCTGTGCGTCTCTATGTTCCTGTGTGTCTCTCTATGTTCCTGTGTGTCTCTATGTTCCTGTGTCTCTATGTTCTTGTGTGTCTCTCTATGTTCCTGTGTCTCTATGTTCCTGTGTGTCTCTCTATGTTCCTGTCTCTCTATGTTCCTGTGTGTCTCGCTATGTTCCTGTGTGTCTCTCTATGTTTCTGTGTCTCTATGTTCCTGTGTGTCTCTCTATGTTCCTGTGTGTCTCTCTATGTTCCTGTGTGTCTCTCTATGTTCCTGTGTGTCTCTCTATGTTCCTGTGTGTCTCTCTATGTTCCTGTGTGTCTCTCTATGTTCCTGTGTGTCTCTCTATGTTCCTGTGTGTGTCTCTATGTTCCTGTGTGTGTCTCTATGTTCCTGTGTGTCTCTCTATGTTCCTGTGTGTCTCTCTATGTTCCTGTGTGTCTCTCTATGTTCCTGTGTGTCTCTCTATGTTCCTGTGTGTATCTCTATGTTCCTGTGTCTCTATGTTCCTGTGTGTCTCTATGTTCCTGTGTGTGTCTCTATGTTCCTGTGTGTCTCTATGTTCCTGTGTGTCTCTATGTTCCTGTGTCTCTATGTTCCTGTGTGTCTCTCTATGTTCCTGTGTGTCTCTCTATGTTCCTGTGTGTCTCTCTATGTTCCTGTGTGTCTCTCTATGTTCCTGTGTGTCTCTCTATGTTCCTGTGTCTCTATGTTCCTATGTGTCTCTCTATGTTCCTGTGTCTCTATGTTCCTGTGTGTCTCTCTATGTTCCTGTGTGTCTCTCTATGTTCCTGTGTGTATCTCTATGTTCCTGTGTGTATCTCTATGTTCCTGTGTGTCTCTATGTTCCTGTGTGTCTCTATGTTCCTGTGTGTCTCTATGTTCCTGTGTGTATCTCTATGTTCCTGTGTGTATCTCTATGTTCCTGTGTGTCTCTATGTTCCTGTGTGTCTCTATGTTCCTGTGTGTCTCTATGTTCCTGTGTGTCTCTATGTTCCTGTGTGTCTCTCTATGTTCCTGTGTGTCTCTCTATGTTCCTGTGTGTCTCTCTATGTTCCTGTGTGTCTCTATGTTCCTGTGTGTCTCTATGTTCCTGTGTGTCTCTATGTTCCTGTGTGTCTCTATGTTCCTGTGTGTCTCTCTATGTTCCTGTGTGTCTCTATGTTCCTGTGTGTCTCTATGTTCCTGTGTGTCTCTCTATGTTCCTGTGTGTCTCTATGTTCCTGTGTGTCTCTATGTTCCTGTATGTCTCTATGTTCCTGTGTGTCTCTATGTTCCTGTGTGTCTCTCTATGTTCCTGTGTGTCTCTCTATGTTCCTGTGTGTCTCTCTATGTTCCTGTGTCTCTCTATGTTCCTGTGTGTCTCTCTATGTTCCTGTGTGTCTCTATGTTCCTGTGTCTCTCTATGTTCCTGTGTGTCTCTTTGTTCCTGTGTGTCTCTATGTTCTTGTGTGTCTCTCTATGTTCCTGTGTCTCTATGTTCCTGTGTGTCTCTCTATGTTCCTGTCTCTCTATGTTCCTGTGTGTCTCGCTATGTTCCTGTGTGTCTCTCTATGTTTCTGTGTCTCTATGTTCCTGTGTGTCTCTCTATGTTCCTGTGTGTCTCTCTATGTTCCTGTGTGTCTCTCTATGTTCCTGTGTGTGTCTCTATGTTCCTGTGTGTGTCTCTATGTTCCTGTGTGTCTCTCTATGTTCCTGTGTGTCTCTCTATGTTCCTGTGTGTCTCTCTATGTTCCTGTGTGTCTCTCTATGTTCCTGTGTGTCTCTATGTTCCTGTGTGTGTCTCTATGTTCCTGTGTGTGTCTCTATGTTCCTGTGTGTCTCTCTATGTTCCTGTGTGTCTCTCTATGTTCCTGTGTGTCTCTCTATGTTCCTGTGTGTCTCTCTATGTTCCTGTGTGTCTCTCTATGTTCCTGTGTGTCTCTCTATGTTCCTGTGTGTATGTATCTCTATGTTCTTGTGTCTCTATGTTCTTGTGTCTCTATGTTCTTTGTGTCTCTCTATGTTCCTGTGTGTCTCTCTATGTTCCTGTGTGTCTCTCTATGTTCCTGTGTGTCTCTATGTTCCTGTGTGTCTCTATGTTCCTGTGTGTCTCTATGTTCCTGTGTGTCTCTCTATGTTCCTGTGTGTCTCTCTATGTTCCTGTGTGTCTCTCTATGTTCCTGTGTGTCTCTCTATGTTCCTGTGTGTCTCTATGTTCCTGTGTGTCTCTATGTTCCTGTGTGTCTCTATGTTCCTGTGTGTCTCTATGTTCCTGTGTGTCTCTATGTTCCTGTGTCTCTCTATGTTCCTGTGTCTCTCTATGTTCCTGTGTGTCTCTATGTTCCTGTGTGTCTCTTTGTTCCTGTGTGTCTCTCTATGTTCCTGTGTGTCTCTCTATGTTCCTGTGTCTCTATGTTCCTGTGTCTCTATGTTCCTGTGTGTCTCTCTATGTTCCTGTCTCTCTATGTTCCTGTGTGTCTCTCTATGTTCCTGTGTGTCTCTCTATGTTCCTGTGTGTCTCTATGTTCCTGTGTCTCTATGTTCCTGTGTGTCTCTCTATGTTCCTGTGTGTCTCTCTATGTTCCTGTGTCTCTATGTTCCTGTGTGTCTCTATGTTCCTGTGTGTCTCTATGTTCCTGTGTGTCTCTATGTTCCTGTGTGTCTCTCTATGTTCCTGTGTGTCTCTCTATGTTCCTGTGTGTGTCTCTATGTTCCTGTGTGTCTCTCTATGTTCCTGTGTGTCTCTCTATGTTCCTGTGTGTCTCTATGTTCCTGTGTCTCTCTATGTTCCTGTGTCTCTCTATGTTCCTGTGTGTCTCTCTATGTTCCTGTGTGTCTCTCTATGTTCCTGTGTGTGTCTCTATGTTCCTGTGTGTCTCTATGTTCCTGTGTGTCTCTCTATGTTCCTGTGTGTCTCTATGTTCCTGTGTCTCTATGTTCTTGTGTGTCTCTCTATGTTCCTGTGTCTCTATGTTCCTGTGTGTCTCTCTATGTTCCTGTCTCTCTATGTTCCTGTGTGTCTCGCTATGTTCCTGTGTGTCTCTCTATGTTTCTGTGTCTCTATGTTCCTGTGTGTCTCTCTATGTTCCTGTGTGTCTCTCTATGTTCCTGTGTGTCTCTCTATGTTCCTGTGTGTCTCTCTATGTTCCTGTGTGTCTCTCTATGTTCCTGTGTGTCTCTCTATGTTCCTGTGTGTGTCTCTATGTTCCTGTGTGTGTCTCTATGTTCCTGTGTGTCTCTCTATGTTCCTGTGTGTCTCTCTATGTTCCTGTGTGTCTCTCTATGTTCCTGTGTGTATCTCTATGTTCCTGTGTCTCTATGTTCCTGTGTGTCTCTATGTTCCTGTGTGTGTCTCTATGTTCCTGTCTCTCTATGTTCCTGTGTGTCTCTCTGTGTTCCTGTGTGTCTCTCTATGTTCCTGTGTGTCTCTCTATGTTCCTGTGTGTCTCTCTATGTTCCTGTGTGTCTCTCTATGTTCCTGTCTCTCTATGTTCCTGTGTGTCTCTCTATGTTCCTGTGTCTCTATGTTCCTGTGTGTCTCTATGTTCCTGTGTGTCTCTATGTTCCTGTGTGTCTCTCTATGTTCCTGTGTGTCTCTCTATGTTCCTGTGTGTCTCTCTATGTTCCTGTGTGTCTCTCTATGTTCCTGTGTGTCTCTATGTTCCTGTGTGTCTCTATGTTCCTGTGTGTCTCTATGTTCCTGTGTGTCTCTATGTTCCTGTGTGTCTCTATGTTCCTGTGTGTCTCTCTATGTTCCTGTGTGTCTCTCTATGTTCCTGTGTGTCTCTATGTTCCTGTGTCTCTCTATGTTCCTGTGTCTCTCTATGTTCCTGTGTGTCTCTATGTTCCTGTGTGTCTCTTTGTTCCTGTGTGTCTCTATGTTCCTGTGTGTCTCTCTATGTTCCTGTGTGTCTCTCTATGTTCCTGTGTCTCTATGTTCCTGTGTCTCTATGTTCCTGTGTGTCTCTCTATGTTCCTGTGCTCTCTATGTCCCTGTGTGTCTCTCTATGTTCCTGTGTGTCTCTCTATGTTCCTGTGTGTCTCTATGTTCCTGTGTCTCTATGTTCCTGTGTGTCTCTCTATGTTCCTGTGTGTCTCTCTATGTTCCTGTGTCTCTATGTTCCTGTGTGTCTCTATGTTCCTGTGTGTCTCTATGTTCCTGTGTGTCTCTATGTTCCTGTGTGTCTCTCTATGTTCCTGTGTGTCTCTCTATGTTCCTGTGTGTCTCTCTATGTTCCTGTGTGTGTCTCTATGTTCCTGTGTGTCTCTCTATGTTCCTGTGTGTCTCTATGTTCCTGTGTCTCTCTATGTTCCTGTGTCTCTCTATGTTCCTGTGTGTCTCTCTATGTTCCTGTGTGTCTCTCTATGTTCCTGTGTGTGTCTCTATGTTCCTGTGTGTCTCTATGTTCCTGTGTGTCTCTCTATGTTCCTGTGTGTCTCTATGTTCCTGTGTCTCTATGTTCCTGTGTGTCTCTCTATGTTCCTGTGTGTGTCTCTATGTTCCTGTGTGTCTCTATGTTCCTGTGTGTCTCTCTATGTTCCTGTGTGTCTCTCTATGTTCCTGTGTCTCTATGTTCCTGTGTGTCTCTATGTTCCTGTGTGTCTCTATGTTCCTGTGTGTCTCTCTATGTTCCTGTGTGTCTCTCTATGTTCCTGTGTGTCTCTCTATGTTCCTGTGTGTCTCTCTATGTTCCTGTGTGTCTCTCTATGTTCCTGTGTGTTGTATCTCTATGTTCCTGTGTCTCTATGTTCCTGTGTCTCTATGTTCCTGTGTGTCTCTCTATGTTCCTGTGTGTCTCTCTATGTTCCTGTGTGTCTCTATGTTCCTGTGTGTCTCTATGTTCCTGTGTGTCTCTATGTTCCTGTGTGTCTCTCTATGTTCCTGTGTGTCTCTCTATGTTCCTGTGTGTCTCTCTATGTTCCTGTGTGTCTCTCTATGTTCCTGTGTGTCTCTATGTTCCTGTGTGTCTCTATGTTCCTGTGTGTCTCTATGTTCCTGTGTGTCTCTATGTTCCTGTGTGTCTCTATGTTCCTGTGTCTCTCTATGTTCCTGTGTCTCTCTATGTTCCTGTGTGTCTCTATGTTCCTGTGTGTCTCTTTGTTCCTGTGTGTCTCTATGTTCCTGTGTGTCTCTCTATGTTCCTGTGTGTCTCTCTATGTTCCTGTGTCTCTATGTTCCTGTGTCTCTATGTTCCTGTGTGTCTCTCTATGTTCCTGTCTCTCTATGTTCCTGTGTGTCTCTCTATGTTCCTGTGTGTCTCTCTATGTTCCTGTGTGTCTCTATGTTCCTGTGTCTCTATGTTCCTGTGTGTCTCTCTATGTTCCTGTGTGTCTCTCTATGTTCCTGTGTCTCTATGTTCCTGTGTGTCTCTATGTTCCTGTGTGTCTCTATGTTCCTGTGTGTCTCTATGTTCCTGTGTGTCTCTCTATGTTCCTGTGTGTCTCTCTATGTTCCTGTGTGTGTCTCTATGTTCCTGTGTGTCTCTCTATGTTCCTGTGTGTCTCTCTATGTTCCTGTGTGTCTCTATGTTCCTGTGTCTCTCTATGTTCCTGTGTCTCTCTATGTTCCTGTGTGTCTCTCTATGTTCCTGTGTGTCTCTCTATGTTCCTGTGTGTCTCTATGTTCCTGTGTGTCTCTATGTTCCTGTGTGTCTCTATGTTCCTGTGTGTCTCTCTATGTTCCTGTGTGTCTCTCTATGTTCCTGTGTGTCTCTCTATGTTCCTGTGTGTCTCTCTATGTTCCTGTGTGTCTCTATGTTCCTGTGTGTCTCTATGTTCCTGTGTGTCTCTATGTTCCTGTGTGTCTCTATGTTCCTGTGTGTCTCTATGTTCCTGTGTCTCTCTATGTTCCTGTGTCTCTCTATGTTCCTGTGTGTCTCTATGTTCCTGTGTGTCTCTTTGTTCCTGTGTGTCTCTCTATGTTCCTGTGTGTCTCTCTATGTTCCTGTGTCTCTATGTTCCTGTGTCTCTATGTTCCTGTGTGTCTCTCTATGTTCCTGTCTCTCTATGTTCCTGTGTGTCTCTCTATGTTCCTGTGTGTCTCTCTATGTTCCTGTGTGTCTCTATGTTCCTGTGTCTCTATGTTCCTGTGTGTCTCTCTATGTTCCTGTGTGTCTCTCTATGTTCCTGTGTCTCTATGTTCCTGTGTGTCTCTATGTTCCTGTGTGTCTCTATGTTCCTGTGTGTCTCTATGTTCCTGTGTGTCTCTCTATGTTCCTGTGTGTCTCTCTATGTTCCTGTGTGTGTCTCTATGTTCCTGTGTGTCTCTCTATGTTCCTGTGTGTCTCTCTATGTTCCTGTGTGTCTCTATGTTCCTGTGTCTCTCTATGTTCCTGTGTCTCTCTATGTTCCTGTGTGTCTCTCTATGTTCCTGTGTGTCTCTCTATGTTCCTGTGTGTGTCTCTTTGTTCCTGTGTGTCTCTATGTTCCTGTGTGTCTCTCTATGTTCCTGTGTGTCTCTATGTTCCTGTGTCTCTATGTTCTTGTGTGTCTCTCTATGTTCCTGTGTCTCTATGTTCCTGTGTGTCTCTCTATGTTCCTGTCTCTATATGTTCCTGTGTGTCTCGCTATGTTCCTGTGTGTCTCTCTATGTTCCTGTGTCTCTATGTTCCTGTGTGTCTCTCTATGTTCCTGTGTGTCTCTCTATGTTCCTGTGTTTCTCTCTATGTTCCTGTGTGTCTCTCTATGTTCCTGTGTGTCTCTCTATGTTCCTGTGTGTCTCTCTATGTTCCTGTGTGTGTCTCTATGTTCCTGTGTGTGTCTCTATGTTCCTGTGTGTCTCTCTATGTTCCTGTGTGTCTCTCTATGTTCCTGTGTGTCTCTCTATGTTCCTGTGTGTCTCTCTATGTTCCTGTGTGTATCTCTATGTTCCTGTGTCTCTATGTTCCTGTGTGTCTCTATGTTCCTGTGTGTGTCTCTATGTTCCTGTCTCTCTATGTTCCTGTGTGTCTCTCTGTGTTCCTGTGTGTCTCTCTATGTTTCTGTGTGTCTCTCTATGTTTCTGTGTGTCTCTCTATGTTTCTGTGTGTCTCTCTATGTTCCTGTCTCTCTATGTTCCTGTGTGTCTCTCTATGTTCCTGTGTCTCTATGTTCCTGTGTGTCTCTATGTTCCTGTGTGTCTCTATGTTCCTGTGTGTCTCTCTATGTTCCTGTGTGTCTCTCTATGTTCCTGTGTGTCTCTATGTTCCTGTGTCTCTCTATGTTCCTGTGTCTCTCTATGTTCCTGTGTCTCTATGTTCCTGTGTCTCTATGTTCCTGTGTGTCTCTCTATGTTCCTGTGTGTCTCTCTATGTTCCTGTGTCTCTATGTTCCTGTGTGTCTCTATGTTCCTGTGTGTCTCTATGTTCCTGTGTGTCTCTATGTTCCTGTGTGTCTCTCTATGTTCCTGTGTGTCTCTCTATGTTCCTGTGTGTGTCTCTATGTTCCTGTGTGTCTCTCTATGTTCCTGTGTGTCTCTCTATGTTCCTGTGTGTCTCTATGTTCCTGTGTCTCTCTATGTTCCTGTGTCTCTCTATGTTCCTGTGTGTCTCTCTATGTTCCTGTGTGTCTCTCTATGTTCCTGTGTGTGTCTCTTTGTTCCTGTGTGTCTCTATGTTCCTGTGTGTCTCTCTATGTTCCTGTGTGTCTCTATGTTCCTGTGTCTCTATGTTCTTGTGTGTCTCTCTATGTTCCTGTGTCTCTATGTTCCTGTGTGTCTCTCTATGTTCCTGTCTCTATATGTTCCTGTGTGTCTCGCTATGTTCCTGTGTGTCTCTCTATGTTTCTGTGTCTCTATGTTCCTGTGTGTCTCTCTATGTTCCTGTGTGTCTCTCTATGTTCCTGTGTTTCTCTCTATGTTCCTGTGTGTCTCTCTATGTTCCTGTGTGTCTCTCTATGTTCCTGTGTGTCTCTCTATGTTCCTGTGTGTGTCTCTATGTTCCTGTGTGTGTCTCTATGTTCCTGTGTGTCTCTCTATGTTCCTGTGTGTCTCTCTATGTTCCTGTGTGTCTCTCTATGTTCCTGTGTGTCTCTCTATGTTCCTGTGTGTATCTCTATGTTCCTGTGTCTCTATGTTCCTGTGTGTCTCTATGTTCCTGTGTGTGTCTCTATGTTCCTGTCTCTCTATGTTCCTGTGTGTCTCTCTGTGTTCCTGTGTGTCTCTCTATGTTTCTGTGTGTCTCTCTATGTTTCTGTGTGTCTCTCTATGTTTCTGTGTGTCTCTCTATGTTCCTGTCTCTCTATGTTCCTGTGTGTCTCTCTATGTTCCTGTGTCTCTATGTTCCTGTGTGTCTCTATGTTCCTGTGTGTCTCTATGTTCCTGTGTGTCTCTCTATGTTCCTGTGTGTCTCTCTATGTTCCTGTGTGTCTCTCTATGTTCCTGTGTGTCTCTCTATGTTCCTGTGTGTCTCTATGTTCCTGTGTGTCTCTATGTTCCTGTGTGTCTCTATGTTCCTGTGTGTCTCTATGTTCCTGTGTGTCTCTATGTTCCTGTGTGTCTCTCTATGTTCCTGTGTGTCTCTCTATGTTCCTGTGTGTCTCTATGTTCCTGTGTCTCTCTATGTTCCTGTGTCTCTCTATGTTCCTGTGTGTCTCTATGTTCCTGTGTGTCTCTATGTTCCTGTGTGTCTCTATGTTCCTGTGTGTCTCTCTATGTTCCTGTGTGTCTCTCTATGTTCCTGTGTCTCTATGTTCCTGTGTGTCTCTATGTTCCTGTGTGTCTCTCTATGTTCCTGTGCTCTCTATGTTCCTGTGTGTCTCTCTATGTTCCTGTGTGTCTCTCTATGTTCCTGTGTCTCTATGTTCCTGTGTCTCTATGTTCCTGTGTGTCTCTCTATGTTCCTGTCTCTCTATGTTCCTGTGTGTCTCTCTATGTTCCTGTGTGTCTCTCTATGTTCCTGTGTGTCTCTATGTTCCTGTGTCTCTATGTTCCTGTGTGTCTCTCTATGTTCCTGTGTGTCTCTCTATGTTCCTGTGTCTCTATGTTCCTGTGTGTCTCTATGTTCCTGTGTGTCTCTATGTTCCTGTGTGTCTCTATGTTCCTGTGTGTCTCTCTATGTTCCTGTGTGTCTCTCTATGTTCCTGTGTGTCTCTCTATGTTCCTGTGTGTCTCTCTATGTTCCTGTGTGTCTCTCTATGTTCCTGTGTGTCTCTATGTTCCTGTGTCTCTCTATGTTCCTGTGTGCTCTCTATGTTCCTGTGTGTCTCTCTATGTTCCTGTGTGTCTCTCTATGTTCCTGTGTGTGTCTCTATGTTCCTGTGTGTCTCTATGTTCCTGTGTGTCTCTCTATGTTCCTGTGTGTCTCTATGTTCCTGTGTCTCTATGTTCCTGTGTGTCTCTCTATGTTCCTGTGTGTGTCTCTATGTTCCTGTGTGTCTCTATGTTCCTGTGTGTCTCTCTATGTTCCTGTGTGTCTCTCTATGTTCCTGTGTCTCTATGTTCCTGTGTGTCTCTATGTTCCTGTGTGTCTCTATGTTCCTGTGTGTCTCTATGTTCCTGTGTGTCTCTCTATGTTCCTGTGTGTCTCTCTATGTTCCTGTGTGTCTCTCTATGTTCCTGTGTGTCTCTCTATGTTCCTGTGTGTCTCTCTATGTTCCTGTGTGTATCTCTATGTTCCTGTGTCTCTATGTTCCTGTGTCTCTATGTTCCTGTGTGTCTCTCTATGTTCCTGTGTGTCTCTCTATGTTCCTGTGTGTCTCTATGTTCCTGTGTGTCTCTATGTTCCTGTGTGTCTCTATGTTCCTGTGTGTCTCTCTATGTTCCTGTGTGTCTCTCTATGTTCCTGTGTGTCTCTCTATGTTCCTGTGTGTCTCTCTATGTTCCTGTGTGTCTCTATGTTCCTGTGTGTCTCTATGTTCCTGTGTGTCTCTATGTTCCTGTGTGTCTCTATGTTCCTGTGTGTCTCTATGTTCCTGTGTCTCTCTATGTTCCTGTGTCTCTCTATGTTCCTGTGTGTCTCTATGTTCCTGTGTGTCTCTTTGTTCCTGTGTGTCTCTATGTTCCTGTGTGTCTCTCTATGTTCCTGTGTGTCTCTCTATGTTCCTGTGTCTCTATGTTCCTGTGTCTCTATGTTCCTGTGTGTCTCTCTATGTTCCTGTGCTCTCTATGTTCCTGTGTGTCTCTCTATGTTCCTGTGTGTCTCTCTATGTTCCTGTGTGTCTCTATGTTCCTGTGTCTCTATGTTCCTGTGTGTCTCTCTATGTTCCTGTGTGTCTCTCTATGTTCCTGTGTCTCTATGTTCCTGTGTGTCTCTATGTTCCTGTGTGTCTCTATGTTCCTGTGTGTCTCTATGTTCCTGTGTGTCTCTATGTTCCTGTGTGTCTCTATGTTCCTGTGTGTCTCTCTATGTTCCTGTGTGTCTCTCTATGTTCCTGTGTGTCTCTCTATGTTCCTGTGTGTCTCTCTATGTTCCTGTGTGTCTCTATGTTCCTGTGTCTCTCTATGTTCCTGTGTCTCTCTATGTTCCTGTGTGTCTCTCTATGTTCCTGTGTGTCTCTCTATGTTCCTGTGTGTGTCTCTATGTTCCTGTGTGTCTCTATGTTCCTGTGTGTCTCTCTATGTTCCTGTGTGTCTCTATGTTCCTGTGTCTCTATGTTCCTGTGTGTCTCTCTATGTTCCTGTGTCTCTATGTTCCTGTGTGTCTCTCTATGTTCCTGTGTCTCTCTATGTTCCTGTGTGTCTCTCTATGTTCCTGTGTGTCTCTCTATGTTCCTGTGTCTCTATGTTCCTGTGTGTCTCTCTATGTTCCTGTGTGTCTCTCTATGTTCCTGTGTGTCTCTCTATGTTCCTGTGTGTCTCTCTATGTTCCTGTGTGTCTCTCTATGTTCCTGTGTGTCTCTCTATGTTCCTGTGTGTCTCTCTATGTTCCTGTGTGTGTCTCTATGTTCCTGTGTGTCTCTCTATGTTCCTGTGTGTCTCTCTATGTTCCTGTGTGTCTCTCTATGTTCCTGTGTGTCTCTCTATGTTCCTGTGTGTCTCTCTATGTTCCTGTGTCTCTATGTTCCTGTGTGTCTCTATGTTCCTGTGTGTGTCTCTATGTTCCTGTCTCTCTATGTTCCTGTGTGTCTCTCTATGTTCCTGTGTGTCTCTCTATGTTCCTGTGTGTCTCTCTATGTTCCTGTGTGTCTCTCTATGTTCCTGTGTGTCTCTCTATGTTCCTGTGTCTCTCTATGTTCCTGTGTGTCTCTCTATGTTCCTGTGTGTCTCTATGTTCCTGTGTGTCTCTATGTTCCTGTGTGTCTCTATGTTCCTGTGTGTCTCTCTATGTTCCTGTGCTCTCTATGTTCCTGTGTGTCTCTCTATGTTCCTGTGTGTCTCTCTATGTTCCTGTGTGTCTCTATGTTCCTGTGTCTCTATGTTCCTGTGTGTCTCTCTATGTTCCTGTGTGTCTCTCTATGTTCCTGTGTGTCTCTATGTTCCTGTGTGTCTCTATGTTCCTGTGTGTCTCTATGTTCCTGTGTGTCTCTATGTTCCTGTGTGTCTCTCTATGTTCCTGTGTGTCTCTCTATGTTCCTGTGTGTCTCTCTATGTTCCTGTGTGTGTCTCTATGTTCCTGTGTGTCTCTCTATGTTCCTGTGTGTCTCTATGTTCCTGTGTCTCTCTATGTTCCTGTGTCTCTCTATGTTCCTGTGTGTCTCTCTATGTTCCTGTGTGTCTCTCTATGTTCCTGTGTGTGTCTCTATGTTCCTGTGTGTCTCTATGTTCCTGTGTGTCTCTCTATGTTCCTGTGTGTCTCTATGTTCCTGTGTCTCTATGTTCCTGTGTGTCTCTCTATGTTCCTGTGTGTCTCTCTATGTTCCTGTGTGTCTCTATGTTCCTGTGTGTCTCTCTATGTTCCTGTGTGTCTCTCTATGTTCCTGTGTCTCTATGTTCCTGTGTGTCTCTATGTTCCTGTGTGTCTCTATGTTCCTGTGTGTCTCTATGTTCCTGTGTGTCTCTCTATGTTCCTGTGTGTCTCTCTATGTTCCTGTGTGTCTCTATGTTCCTGTGTGTCTCTATGTTCCTGTGTGTCTCTCTATGTTCCTGTGTGTCTCTCTATGTTCCTGTGTGTCTCTCTATGTTCCTGTGTGTCTCTCTATGTTCCTGTGTGTCTCTCTATGTTCCTGTGTGTGTCTCTATGTTCCTGTGTGTCTCTATGTTCCTGTGTGTCTCTCTATGTTCCTGTGTGTCTCTCTATGTTCCTGTGTCTCTATGTTCCTGTGTGTCTCTCTATGTTCCTGTGTGTCTCTCTATGTTCCTGTGTGTCTCTCTATGTTCCTGTGTGTCTCTCTATGTTCCTGTGTCTCTATGTTCCTGTGTCTCTATGTTCCTGTGTGTCTCTCTATGTTCCTGTGTGTCTCTCTATGTTCCTGTGTGTCTCTCTATGTTCCTGTGTGTCTCTCTATGTTCCTGTGTGTTCTCTATGTTCCTGTGTGTGTCTCTATGTTCCTGTGTGTCTCTCTATGTTCCTGTGTGTCTCTCTATGTTCCTGTGTGTCTCTCTATGTTCCTGTGTGTCTCTCTATGTTCCTGTGTGTATCTCTATGTTCCTGTGTCTCTATGTTCCTGTGTGTCTCTATGTTCCTGTGTGTGTCTCTATGTTCCTGTCTCTCTATGTTCCTGTGTGTCTCTCTATGTTCCTGTGTGTCTCTCTATGTTCCTGTGTGTCTCTCTATGTTCCTGTGTGTCTCTCTATGTTCCTGTGTGTCTCTCTATGTTCCTGTGTGTCTCTCTATGTTCCTGTGCTCTCTATGTTCCTGTGTGTCTCTCTATGTTCCTGTGTGTCTCTCTATGTTCCTGTGTGTGTCTCTATGTTCCTGTGTGTCTCTCTATGTTCCTGTGTGTCTCTCTATGTTCCTGTGTGTCTCTATGTTCCTGTGTCTCTCTATGTTCCTGTGTCTCTCTATGTTCCTGTGTGTCTCTCTATGTTCCTGTGTGTCTCTCTATGTTCCTGTGTGTGTCTCTTTGTTCCTGTGTGTCTCTATGTTCCTGTGTGTCTCTCTATGTTCCTGTGTGTCTCTATGTTCCTGTGTCTCTATGTTCTTGTGTGTCTCTCTATGTTCCTGTGTCTCTATGTTCCTGTGTGTCTCTCTATGTTCCTGTCTCTATATGTTCCTGTGTGTCTCGCTATGTTCCTGTGTGTCTCTCTATGTTTCTGTGTCTCTATGTTCCTGTGTGTCTCTATGTTCCTGTGTGTCTCTCTATGTTCCTGTGTGTCTCTCTATGTTCCTGTGTGTCTCTCTATGTTCCTGTGTGTCTCTCTATGTTCCTGTGTGTCTCTCTATGTTCCTGTGTGTGTCTCTATGTTCCTGTGTGTGTCTCTATGTTCCTGTGTGTCTCTCTATGTTCCTGTGTGTCTCTCTATGTTCCTGTGTGTCTCTCTATGTTCCTGTGTGTCTCTCTATGTTCCTGTGTGTATCTCTATGTTCCTGTGTCTCTATGTTCCTGTGTGTCTCTATGTTCCTGTGTGTGTCTCTATGTTCCTGTCTCTCTATGTTCCTGTGTGTCTCTCTATGTTCCTGTGTGTCTCTCTATGTTCCTGTGTGTCTCTCTATGTTCCTGTGTGTCTCTCTATGTTCCTGTGTGTCTCTCTATGTTCCTGTGTGTCTCTCTATGTTCCTGTGCTCTCTATGTTCCTGTGTGTCTCTCTATGTTCCTGTGTCTCTATGTTCCTGTGTGTCTCTATGTTCCTGTGTGTCTCTATGTTCCTGTGTGTCTCTCTATGTTCCTGTGTGTCTCTCTATGTTCCTGTGTGTCTCTCTATGTTCCTGTGTGTCTCTCTATGTTCCTGTGTGTCTCTATGTTCCTGTGTGTCTCTATGTTCCTGTGTGTCTCTATGTTCCTGTGTGTCTCTATGTTCCTGTGTGTCTCTCTATGTTCCTGTGTGTCTCTCTATGTTCCTGTGTGTCTCTATGTTCCTGTGTCTCTCTATGTTCCTGTGTCTCTCTATGTTCCTGTGTGTCTCTATGTTCCTGTGTGTCTCTATGTTCCTGTGTGTCTCTATGTTCCTGTGTGTCTCTTTGTTCCTGTGTGTCTCTATGTTCCTGTGTGTCTCTCTATGTTCCTGTGTGTCTCTCTATGTTCCTGTGTCTCTATGTTCCTGTGTCTCTATGTTCCTGTGTGTCTCTCTATGTTCCTGTGTCTCTCTATGTTCCTGTGTGTCTCTCTATGTTCCTGTGTGTCTCTCTATGTTCCTGTGTGTCTCTATGTTCCTGTGTCTCTATGTTCCTGTGTGTCTCTCTATGTTCCTGTGTGTCTCTCTATGTTCCTGTGTCTCTATGTTCCTGTGTGTCTCTATGTTCCTGTGTGTCTCTATGTTCCTGTGTGTCTCTATGTTCCTGTGTGTCTCTATGTTCCTGTGTGTCTCTCTATGTTCCTGTGTGTGTCTCTATGTTCCTGTGTGTCTCTCTATGTTCCTGTGTGTCTCTCTATGTTCCTGTGTGTCTCTCTATGTTCCTGTGTGTCTCTCTATGTTCCTGTGTGTGTCTCTATGTTCCTGTGTGTCTCTATGTTCCTGTGTGTCTCTCTATGTTCCTGTGTGTCTCTCTATGTTCCTGTGTCTCTATGTTCCTGTGTGTCTCTCTATGTTCCTGTGTGTCTCTCTATGTTCCTGTGTGTCTCTCTATGTTCCTGTGTGTCTCTCTATGTTCCTGTGTCTCTATGTTCCTGTGTCTCTATGTTCCTGTGTGTCTCTCTATGTTCCTGTGTGTCTCTCTATGTTCCTGTGTGTCTCTCTATGTTCCTGTGTGTCTCTCTATGTTCCTGTGTGTCTCTCTATGTTCCTGTGTGTGTCTCTATGTTCCTGTGTGTCTCTCTATGTTCCTGTGTGTCTCTCTATGTTCCTGTGTGTCTCTCTATGTTCCTGTGTGTCTCTCTATGTTCCTGTGTGTCTCTCTATGTTCCTGTGTCTCTATGTTCCTGTGTGTCTCTATGTTCCTGTGTGTGTCTCTATGTTCCTGTGCTCTCTATGTTCCTGTGTGTCTCTCTATGTTCCTGTGTGTCTCTCTATGTTCCTGTGTGTCTCTCTATGTTCCTGTGTGTCTCTCTATGTTCCTGTGTGTCTCTCTATGTTCCTGTGTGTCTCTCTATGTTCCTGTCTCTCTATGTTCCTGTGTGTCTCTCTATGTTCCTGTGTGTCTCTCTATGTTCCTGTGTGTGTCTCTATGTTCCTGTGTGTCTCTCTATGTTCCTGTGTGTCTCTCTATGTTCCTGTGTGTCTCTATGTTCCTGTGTCTCTCTATGTTCCTGTGTCTCTCTATGTTCCTGTGTGTCTCTCTATGTTCCTGTGTGTCTCTCTATGTTCCTGTGTGTGTCTCTATGTTCCTGTGTGTCTCTATGTTCCTGTGTGTCTCTCTATGTTCCTGTGTGTCTCTCTATGTTCCTGTGTGTCTCTCTATGTTCCTGTGTGTCTCTATGTTCCTGTGTGTCTCTATGTTCCTGTGTGTCTCTATGTTCCTGTGTGTCTCTCTATGTTCCTGTGTGTCTCTCTATGTTCCTGTGTCTCTATGTTCCTGTGTCTCTATGTTCCTGTGTGTCTCTCTATGTTCCTGTGTCTCTCTATGTTCCTGTGTGTCTCTCTATGTTCCTGTGTGTCTCTCTATGTTCCTGTGTGTCTCTATGTTCCTGTGTGTCTCTATGTTCCTGTGTGTCTCTCTATGTTCCTGTGTGTCTCTCTATGTTCCTGTGTGTCTCTATGTTCCTGTGTGTCTCTATGTTCCTGTGTGTCTCTATGTTCCTGTGTGTCTCTATGTTCCTGTGTGTCTCTCTATGTTCCTGTGTGTCTCTCTATGTTCCTGTGTGTCTCTCTATGTTCCTGTGTGTCTCTCTATGTTCCTGTGTGTCTCTCTATGTTCCTGTGTGTCTCTATGTTCCTGTGTCTCTCTATGTTCCTGTGTCTCTCTATGTTCCTGTGTGTCTCTCTATGTTCCTGTGTGTCTCTCTATGTTCCTGTGTGTCTCTCTATGTTCCTGTGTGTCTCTATGTTCCTGTGTGTCTCTCTATGTTCCTGTGTGTCTCTATGTTCCTGTGTCTCTATGTTCCTGTGTGTCTCTCTATGTTCCTGTGTGTGTCTCTATGTTCCTGTGTGTCTCTATGTTCCTGTGTGTCTCTCTATGTTCCTGTGTGTCTCTCTATGTTCCTGTGTCTCTATGTTCCTGTGTGTCTCTATGTTCCTGTGTGTCTCTATGTTCCTGTGTGTCTCTCTATGTTCCTGTGTGTCTCTCTATGTTCCTGTGTGTCTCTCTATGTTCCTGTGTGTCTCTCTATGTTCCTGTGTGTCTCTCTATGTTCCTGTGTGTCTGTTCTCTATGTTCCTGTGTCTCTATGTTCCTGTGTCTCTATGTTCCTGTGTGTCTCTCTATGTTCCTGTGTGTCTCTCTATGTTCCTGTGTGTCTCTATGTTCCTGTGTGTCTCTATGTTCCTGTGTGTCTCTATGTTCCTGTGTGTCTCTCTATGTTCCTGTGTGTCTCTCTATGTTCCTGTGTGTCTCTCTATGTTCCTGTGTGTCTCTCTATGTTCCTGTGTGTCTCTATGTTCCTGTGTGTCTCTATGTTCCTGTGTGTCTCTATGTTCCTGTGTGTCTCTATGTTCCTGTGTGTCTCTATGTTCCTGTGTCTCTCTATGTTCCTGTGTCTCTCTATGTTCCTGTGTGTCTCTATGTTCCTGTGTGTCTCTATGTTCCTGTGTGTCTCTATGTTCCTGTGTGTCTCTCTATGTTCCTGTGTGTCTCTCTATGTTCCTGTGTCTCTATGTTCCTGTGTCTCTATGTTCCTGTGTGTCTCTCTATGTTCCTGTGTCTCTCTATGTTCCTGTGTGTCTCTCTATGTTCCTGTGTGTCTCTCTATGTTCCTGTGTGTCTCTATGTTCCTGTGTCTCTATGTTCCTGTGTGTCTCTCTATGTTCCTGTGTGTCTCTCTATGTTCCTGTGTGTGTCTCTATGTTCCTGTGTGTCTCTCTATGTTCCTGTGTGTCTCTCTATGTTCCTGTGTGTCTCTATGTTCCTGTGTCTCTCTATGTTCCTGTGTCTCTCTATGTTCCTGTGTGTCTCTCTATGTTCCTGTGTGTCTCTCTATGTTCCTGTGTGTGTCTCTATGTTCCTGTGTGTCTCTATGTTCCTGTGTGTCTCTCTATGTTCCTGTGTGTCTCTATGTTCCTGTGTCTCTATGTTCCTGTGTGTCTCTCTATGTTCCTGTGTCTCTATGTTCCTGTGTGTCTCTCTATGTTCCTGTGCTCTCTATGTTCCTGTGTGTCTCTCTATGTTCCTGTGTGTCTCTCTATGTTCCTGTGTCTCTATGTTCCTGTGTGTCTCTCTATGTTCCTGTGTGTCTCTCTATGTTCCTGTGTGTCTCTCTATGTTCCTGTGTGTCTCTCTATGTTCCTGTGTGTCTCTATGTTCCTGTGTCTCTCTATGTTCCTGTGTCTCTCTATGTTCCTGTGTGTCTCTCTATGTTCCTGTGTGTCTCTCTATGTTCCTGTGTGTGTCTCTTTGTTCCTGTGTGTCTCTATGTTCCTGTGTGTCTCTCTATGTTCCTGTGTGTCTCTATGTTCCTGTGTCTCTATGTTCCTGTGTGTCTCTCTATGTTCCTGTGTCTCTATGTTCCTGTGTGTCTCTCTATGTTCCTGTGTCTCTATGTTCCTGTGTGTCTCGCTATGTTCCTGTGTGTCTCTCTATGTTCCTGTGTCTCTATGTTCCTGTGTGTCTCTCTATGTTCCTGTGTGTCTCTCTATGTTCCTGTGTGTCTCTCTATGTTCCTGTGTGTCTCTCTATGTTCCTGTGTGTCTCTCTATGTTCCTGTGTGTCTCTCTATGTTCCTGTGTGTGTCTCTATGTTCCTGTGTGTGTCTCTATGTTCCTGTGTGTCTCTCTATGTTCCTGTGTGTCTCTCTATGTTCCTGTGTGTCTCTCTATGTTCCTGTGTGTCTCTCTATGTTCCTGTGTGTATCTCTATGTTCCTGTGTCTCTATGTTCCTGTGTGTCTCTATGTTCCTGTGTGTGTCTCTATGTTCCTGTCTCTCTATGTTCCTGTGTGTGTCTCTATGTTCCTGTGTGTCTCTCTATGTTCCTGTGTGTCTCTCTATGTTCCTGTGTGTCTCTCTATGTTCCTGTCTCTCTATGTTCCTGTGTGTCTCTCTATGTTCCTGTGTCTCTATGTTCCTGTGTGTCTCTATGTTCCTGTGTGTCTCTATGTTCCTGTGTGTCTCTATGTTCCTGTGTGTCTCTCTATGTTCCTGTGTGTCTCTCTATGTTCCTGTGTGTCTCTCTATGTTCCTGTGTGTCTCTCTATGTTCCTGTGTGTCTCTATGTTCCTGTGTGTCTCTATGTTCCTGTGTGTCTCTATGTTCCTGTGTGTCTCTATGTTCCTGTGTGTCTCTCTATGTTCCTGTGTGTCTCTCTATGTTCCTGTGTGTCTCTATGTTCCTGTGTCTCTCTATGTTCCTGTGTCTCTCTATGTTCCTGTGTGTCTCTATGTTCCTGTGTGTCTCTTTGTTCCTGTGTGTCTCTATGTTCCTGTGTGTCTCTCTATGTTCCTGTGTGTCTCTCTATGTTCCTGTGTCTCTATGTTCCTGTGTCTCTATGTTCCTGTGTGTCTCTCTATGTTCCTGTCTCTCTATGTTCCTGTGTGTCTCTCTATGTTCCTGTGTGTCTCTCTATGTTCCTGTGTGTCTCTATGTTCCTGTGTCTCTATGTTCCTGTGTGTCTCTCTATGTTCCTGTGTGTCTCTCTATGTTCCTGGTGTCTCTATGTTCCTGTGTGTCTCTATGTTCCTGTGTGTCTCTATGTTCCTGTGTGTCTCTATGTTCCTGTGTGTCTCTCTATGTTCCTGTGTGTCTCTCTATGTTCCTGTGTGTCTCTCTATGTTCCTGTGTGTGTCTCTATGTTCCTGTGTGTCTCTCTATGTTCCTGTGTGTCTCTATGTTCCTGTGTCTCTCTATGTTCCTGTGTCTCTCTATGTTCCTGTGTGTCTCTCTATGTTCCTGTGTGTCTCTCTATGTTCCTGTGTGTGTCTCTATGTTCCTGTGTGTCTCTATGTTCCTGTGTGTCTCTCTATGTTCCTGTGTGTCTCTATGTTCCTGTGTCTCTATGTTCCTGTGTGTCTCTCTATGTTCCTGTGTGTGTCTCTTTGTTCCTGTGTGTCTCTATGTTCCTGTGTGTCTCTCTATGTTCCTGTGTGTCTCTCTATGTTCCTGTGTCTCTATGTTCCTGTGTGTCTCTATGTTCCTGTGTGTCTCTATGTTCCTGTGTGTCTCTATGTTCCTGTGTGTCTCTCTATGTTCCTGTGTGTCTCTCTATGTTCCTGTGTGTCTCTATGTTCCTGTGTGTCTCTATGTTCCTGTGTGTGTCTCTATGTTCCTGTGTGTCTCTCTATGTTCCTGTGTCTCTCTCTATGTTCCTGTGTGTCTCTCTATGTTCCTGTGTGTCTCTCTATGTTCCTGTGTGTGTCTCTTTGTTCCTGTGTGTCTCTATGTTCCTGTGTGTCTCGCTATGTTCCTGTGTGTCTCTCTATGTTCCTGTGTCTCTATGTTCCTGTATGTCTCTCTATGTTCCTGTGTGTCTCTCTATGTTCCTGTGTGTCTCTCTATGTTCCTGTGTGTCTCTCTATGTTCCTGTGTCTCTATGTTCCTGTGTCTCTATGTTCCTGTGTGTCTCTCTATGTTCCTGTGTGTCTCTCTATGTTCCTGTGTGTCTCTCTATGTTCCTGTGTGTCTCTCTATGTTCCTGTGTGTGTCTCTATGTTCCTGTGTGTGTCTCTATGTTCCTGTGTGTCTCTCTATGTTCCTGTGTGTCTCTCTATGTTCCTGTGTGTCTCTCTATGTTCCTGTGTGTCTCTCTATGTTCCTGTGTGTATCTCTATGTTCCTGTGTCTCTATGTTCCTGTGTGTCTCTTTGTTCCTGTGTGTCTCTATGTTCCTGTGTGTCTCTCTATGTTCCTGTGTGTCTCTATGTTCCTGTGTCTCTATGTTCCTGTGTGTCTCTCTATGTTCCTGTGTCTCTATGTTCCTGTGTGTCTCTCTATGTTCCTGTGCTCTCTATGTTCCTGTGTGTCTCGCTATGTTCCTGTGTGTCTCTCTATGTTCCTGTGTCTCTATGTTCCTGTGTGTCTCTATGTTCCTGTGTGTCTCTCTATGTTCCTGTGTGTCTCTCTATGTTCCTGTGTGTCTCTCTATGTTCCTGTGTGTCTCTCTATGTTCCTGTGTGTCTCTCTATGTTCCTGTGTGTGTCTCTATGTTCCTGTGTGTGTCTCTATGTTCCTGTGTGTCTCTCTATGTTCCTGTGTGTCTCTCTATGTTCCTGTGTGTCTCTCTATGTTCCTGTGTGTCTCTCTATGTTCCTGTGTGTCTCTCTATGTTCCTGTGTCTCTATGTTCCTGTGTGTCTCTATGTTCCTGTGTGTGTCTCTATGTTCCTGTCTCTCTATGTTCCTGTGTGTCTCTCTATGTTCCTGTGTGTCTCTCTATGTTCCTGTGTGTCTCTCTATGTTCCTGTGTGTCTCTCTATGTTCCTGTGTGTCTCTCTATGTTCCTGTGTGTCTCTCTATGTTCCTGTGTGTCTCTCTATGTTCCTGTGTGTCTCTATGTTCCTGTGTGTCTCTATGTTCCTGTGTGTCTCTATGTTCCTGTGTGTCTCTCTATGTTCCTGTGTGTCTCTCTATGTTCCTGTGTGTCTCTCTATGTTCCTGTGTGTCTCTCTATGTTCCTGTGTGTCTCTATGTTCCTGTGTGTCTCTATGTTCCTGTGTGTCTCTATGTTCCTGTGTGTCTCTATGTTCCTGTGTGTCTCTCTATGTTCCTGTGTGTCTCTCTATGTTCCTGTGTGTCTCTATGTTCCTGTGTCTCTCTATGTTCCTGTGTCTCTCTATGTTCCTGTGTGTCTCTATGTTCCTGTGTGTCTCTTTGTTCCTGTGTGTCTCTATGTTCCTGTGTGTCTCTTTGTTCCTGTGTGTCTCTATGTTCCTGTGTGTCTCTCTATGTTCCTGTGTGTCTCTCTATGTTCCTGTGTCTCTATGTTCCTGTGTCTCTATGTTCCTGTGTGTCTCTCTATGTTCCTGTCTCTCTATGTTCCTGTGTGTCTCTCTATGTTCCTGTGTGTCTCTCTATGTTCCTGTGTGTCTCTATGTTCCTGTGTCTCTATGTTCCTGTGTGTCTCTCTATGTTCCTGTGTGTCTCTCTATGTTCCTGTGTCTCTATGTTCCTGTGTGTCTCTATGTTCCTGTGTGTCTCTATGTTCCTGTGTGTCTCTATGTTCCTGTGTGTCTCTATGTTCCTGTGTGTCTCTCTATGTTCCTGTGTGTGTCTCTATGTTCCTGTGTGTCTCTCTATGTTCCTGTGTGTCTCTCTATGTTCCTGTGTGTCTCTCTATGTTCCTGTGTGTCTCTCTATGTTCCTGTGTGTGTCTCTATGTTCCTGTGTGTCTCTATGTTCCTGTGTGTCTCGCTATGTTCCTGTGTGTCTCTCTATGTTCCTGTGTCTCTATGTTCCTGTGTGTCTCTCTATGTTCCTGTGTGTCTCTCTATGTTCCTGTGTGTCTCTCTATGTTCCTGTGTGTCTCTCTATGTTCCTGTGTCTCTATGTTCCTGTGTCTCTATGTTCCTGTGTGTCTCTCTATGTTCCTGTGTGTCTCTCTATGTTCCTGTGTGTCTCTCTATGTTCCTGTGTGTCTCTCTATGTTCCTGTGTGTGTCTCTATGTTCCTGTGTGTGTCTCTATGTTCCTGTGTGTCTCTCTATGTTCCTGTGTGTCTCTCTATGTTCCTGTGTGTCTCTCTATGTTCCTGTGTGTCTCTCTATGTTCCTGTGTGTATCTCTATGTTCCTGTGTCTCTATGTTCCTGTCTCTCTATGTTCCTGTGTGTCTCTCTATGTTCCTGTGTGTCTCTCTATGTTCCTGTGTGTCTCTCTATGTTTCTGTGTGTCTCTCTATGTTCCTGTGTGTCTCTCTATGTTCCTGTGTGTCTCTCTATGTTCCTGTCTCTCTATGTTCCTGTGTGTCTCTATGTTCCTGTGTGTCTCTATGTTCCTGTGTGTCTCTCTATGTTCCTGTGTGTCTCTCTATGTTCCTGTGTGTCTCTCTATGTTCCTGTCTCTCTATGTTCCTGTGTGTCTCTATGTTCCTGTGTGTCTCTATGTTCCTGTGTGTCTCTCTATGTTCCTGTGTGTCTCTCTATGTTCCTGTGTGTCTCTCTATGTTCCTGTGTGTCTCTCTATGTTCCTGTGTGTCTCTATGTTCCTGTGTGTCTCTATGTTCCTGTGTGTCTCTATGTTCCTGTGTGTCTCTCTATGTTCCTGTGTGTCTCTCTATGTTCCTGTGTGTCTCTATGTTCCTGTGTCTCTCTATGTTCCTGTGTCTCTCTATGTTCCTGTGTGTCTCTATGTTCCTGTGTGTCTCTTTGTTCCTGTGTGTCTCTATGTTCCTGTGTGTCTCTCTATGTTCCTGTGTGTCTCTCTATGTTCCTGTGTCTCTATGTTCCTGTGTGTCTCTCTATGTTCCTGTGTGTCTCTCTATGTTCCTGTCTCTCTATGTTCCTGTGTGTCTCTCTATGTTCCTGTGTGTCTCTATGTTCCTGTGTCTCTATGTTCCTGTGTGTCTCTCTATGTTCCTGTGTGTCTCTCTATGTTCCTGTGTCTCTATGTTCCTGTGTGTCTCTATGTTCCTGTGTGTCTCTATGTTCCTGTGTGTCTCTATGTTCCTGTGTGTCTCTATGTTCCTGTGTGTCTCTCTATGTTCCTGTGTGTCTCTCTATGTTCCTGTGTGTCTCTCTATGTTCCTGTGTGTGTCTCTATGTTCCTGTGTGTCTCTCTATGTTCCTGTGTGTCTCTCTATGTTCCTGTGTGTCTCTATGTTCCTGTGTCTCTCTATGTTCCTGTGTCTCTCTATGTTCCTGTGTGTCTCTCTATGTTCCTGTGTCTCTATGTTCCTGTGTGTCTCTCTATGTTCCTGTGTCTCTATGTTCCTGTGTGTCTCTATGTTCCTGTGTGTCTCTCTATGTTCCTGTGTGTGTCTCTTTGTTCCTGTGTGTCTCTATGTTCCTGTGTGTCTCGCTATGTTCCTGTGTGTCTCTCTATGTTCCTGTGTCTCTATGTTCCTGTGTGTCTCTCTATGTTCCTGTGTGTCTCTCTATGTTCCTGTGTTTCTCTCTATGTTCCTGTGTGTCTCTCTATGTTCCTGTGTGTCTCTCTATGTTCCTGTGTGTCTCTCTATGTTCCTGTGTGTGTCTCTATGTTCCTGTGTGTGTCTCTATGTTCCTGTGTGTCTCTCTATGTTCCTGTGTGTCTCTCTATGTTCCTGTGTGTCTCTCTATGTTCCTGTGTGTCTCTCTATGTTCCTGTGTGTATCTCTATGTTCCTGTGTCTCTATGTTCCTGTGTGTCTCTATGTTCCTGTGTGTGTCTCTATGTTCCTGTCTCTCTATGTTCCTGTGTGTCTCTCTATGTTCCTGTGTGTCTCTCTATGTTTCTGTGTGTCTCTCTATGTTCCTGTGTGTCTCTCTATGTTCCTGTGTGTCTCTCTATGTTTCTGTGTGTCTCTCTATGTTCCTGTCTCTCTATGTTCCTGTGTGTCTCTCTATGTTCCTGTGTCTCTATGTTCCTGTGTGTCTCTCTATGTTCCTGTGTGTATCTCTATGTTCCTGTGTCTCTATGTTCCTGTGTCTCTATGTTCCTGTGTGTCTCTCTATGTTCCTGTGTGTCTCTCTATGTTCCTGTGTGTATCTCTATGTTCCTGTGTGTCTCTATGTTCCTGTGTGTCTCTATGTTCCTGTGTGTCTCTATGTTCCTGTGTGTCTCTCTATGTTCCTGTGTGTCTCTCTATGTTCCTGTGTGTCTCTATGTTCCTGTGTGTCTCTATGTTCCTGTGTGTCTCTATGTTCCTGTGTGTCTCTATGTTCCTGTGTGTCTCTCTATGTTCCTGTGTGTCTCTCTATGTTCCTGTGTGTCTCTATGTTCCTGTGTGTCTCTATGTTCCTGTGTGTCTCTATGTTCCTGTGTGTCTCTATGTTCCTGTGTGTCTCTATGTTCCTGTGTGTCTCTCTATGTTCCTGTGTGTCTCTCTATGTTCCTGTGTCTCTATGTTCCTGTGTGTCTCTATGTTCCTGTGTGTCTCTATGTTCCTGTGTGTCTCTATGTTCCTGTGTGTCTCTCTATGTTCCTGTGTGTGTCTCTATGTTCCTGTGTGTCTCTCTATGTTCCTGTGTGTCTCTCTATGTTCCTGTGTGTCTCTCTATGTTCCTGTGTGTCTCTCTATGTTCCTGTGTGTGTCTCTATGTTCCTGTGTGTCTCTATGTTCCTGTGTGTCTCGCTATGTTCCTGTGTGTCTCTCTATGTTCCTGTGTCTCTATGTTCCTGTATGTCTCTCTATGTTCCTGTGTGTCTCTCTATGTTCCTGTGTGTCTCTCTATGTTCCTGTGTCTCTATGTTCCTGTGTCTCTATGTTCCTGTGTGTCTCTCTATGTTCCTGTGTGTCTCTCTATGTTCCTGTGTGTCTCTCTATGTTCCTGTGTGTCTCTCTATGTTCCTGTGTGTGTCTCTATGTTCCTGTGTGTGTCTCTATGTTCCTGTGTGTCTCTCTATGTTCCTGTGTGTCTCTCTATGTTCCTGTGTGTCTCTCTATGTTCCTGTGTGTCTCTCTATGTTCCTGTGTGTATCTCTATGTTCCTGTGTCTCTATGTTCCTGTGTGTCTCTATGTTCCTGTGTGTGTCTCTATGTTCCTGTCTCTCTATGTTCCTGTGTGTCTCTCTATGTTCCTGTGTGTCTCTCTATGTTCTGTGTGTCTCTCTATGTTTCTGTGTGTCTCTCTATGTTCCTGTGTGTCTCTCTATGTTCCTGTGTGTATCTCTATGTTCCTGTGTCTCTATGTTCCTGTGTGTCTCTATGTTCCTGTGTGTGTCTCTATGTTCCTGTCTCTCTATGTTCCTGTGTGTCTCTCTATGTTCCTGTGTGTCTCTCTATGTTTCTGTGTGTCTCTCTATGTTCCTGTGTGTCTCTCTATGTTTCTGTGTGTCTCTCTATGTTTCTGTGTGTCTCTCTATGTTCCTGTCTCTCTATGTTCCTGTGTCTCTATGTTCCTGTGTGTCTCTCTATGTTCCTGTGTGTCTCTCTATGTTCCTGTGTGTCTCTCTATGTTCCTGTGTGTCTCTCTATGTTCCTGTGTGTGTCTCTATGTTCCTGTGTGTGTCTCTATGTTCCTGTGTGTCTCTCTATGTTCCTGTGTGTCTCTCTATGTTCCTGTGTGTCTCTCTATGTTCCTGTGTGTCTCTCTATGTTCCTGTGTGTATCTCTATGTTCCTGTGTCTCTATGTTCCTGTGTGTCTCTATGTTCCTGTGTGTGTCTCTATGTTCCTGTCTCTCTATGTTCCTGTGTGTCTCTCTATGTTCCTGTGTGTCTCTCTATGTTCCTGTGTGTCTCTCTATGTTCCTGTGTGTCTCTCTATGTTTCCTGTGTGTCTCTCTATGTTCTGTGTGTCTCTCTATGTTCCTGTCTCTCTATGTTCCTGTGTGTCTCTCTATGTTCCTGTGTGTCTCTCTATGTTCCTGTGTGTGTCTCTATGTTCCTGTGTGTCTCTCTATGTTCCTGTGTGTCTCTCTATGTTCCTGTGTGTCTCTATGTTCCTGTGTCTCTCTATGTTCCTGTGTGCTCTCTATGTTCCTGTGTGTCTCTCTATGTTCCTGTGTGTCTCTCTATGTTCCTGTGTGTGTCTCTATGTTCCTGTGTGTCTCTATGTTCCTGTGTGTCTCTCTATGTTCCTGTGTGTCTCTATGTTCCTGTGTCTCTATGTTCCTGTGTGTCTCTCTATGTTCCTGTGTCTCTATGTTCCTGTGTGTCTCTCTATGTTCCTGTGCTCTCTATGTTCCTGTGTGTCTCGCTATGTTCCTGTGTGTCTCTCTATGTTCCTGTGTCTCTATGTTCCTGTGTGTCTCTATGTTCCTGTGTGTCTCTCTATGTTCCTGTGTGTCTCTCTATGTTCCTGTGTGTCTCTCTATGTTCCTGTGTGTCTCTCTATGTTCCTGTGTGTCTCTCTATGTTCCTGTGTGTGTCTCTATGTTCCTGTGTGTGTCTCTATGTTCCTGTGTGTCTCTCTATGTTCCTGTGTGTCTCTCTATGTTCCTGTGTGTCTCTCTATGTTCCTGTGTGTCTCTCTATGTTCCTGTGTGTATCTCTATGTTCCTGTGTCTCTATGTTCCTGTGTGTCTCTATGTTCCTGTGTGTGT
>NW_027675628.1:77500-82500 GCF_965601325.2 Salmo salar | reverse complement strand
GGTGTGTGTGTGTGTGTTGTCGGTGTGTGTGTGTGTGTGTGTGTGTGTGTGTTGTCGGTGTGTGTTTGTGTCTGTTGTCAGTGTGTGTGTGTGTGTGTTGTCGGTGTGTGTGTGTTTATGTGTTGTCGGTGTGTGTGTGTGTTGTCGGTGTGTGTGTGTGTGTGTGTTGTCGGTGTGTGTGTGTTTTGTCGGTGTGTGTGTGTGTGTGTGTGTGTTGTCGGTGTATGTGTGTGTGTGTTGTCGGTGTGTGTGTGTGTGTTGTGTGTGTGTGTGTTGTCGGTGTGTGTGTGTGTGTGTTGTCAGTGTGTGTGTGTGTGTGTGTGTGTGTGTGTGTGTGTGTGTGTGTGTGTGTGTGTGTGTGTGTGTGTGTGTTGTCGGTGTGTGTGTGTGTGTGTTGTCGGTGTGTGTGTGTGTGTGTTGTCGGTGTGTGTGTGTGTGTGTTGTCGGTGTGTGTGTGTGTGTGTTGTCGGTGTATGTGTGTGTGTGTTGTCGGTGTGTGTGTGTGTGTTGTGTGTGTGTGTGTTGTCGGTGTGTGTGTGTGTGTGTTGTCAGTGTGTGTGTGTGTGTGTGTGTGTGTGTGTGTGTGTGTGTGTGTGTGTGTGTGTGTGTGTGTGTGTGTGTTGTCGGTGTGTGTGTGTGTGTGTGTGTGTGTGTTGTCGGTGTGTGTGTGTGTGTGTTGTCCGAGTGTGTGTGTGTGTGTGTGTGTGTTGTCGTTGTGTATGTGTGTGTGTGTTGTCGGTGTGTGTGTGTGTGTGTGTTGTCGGTGTGTGTGTGTTGTCAGTGTGTGTGTGTGTGTGTGTTGTCGGTGTGTGTGTGTGTGTGTTGTCGGTGTGTGTGTGTGTGTTGTCGGTGTGTGTGTGTGTGTGTGTTGTCGGTGTGTGTGTGTGTGTTGCTGGTGTTTGTTTGTGTGTGTGTTGTCGGTGTGTGTGTGTGTGTGTTGTCGGTGTGTGTGTGTGTGTGTGTGTGTGTGTGTGTTGTCGGTGTGTGTGTGTGTGTGTTGTCGGTGTGTGTGTGTGTGTTGTCGGTGTGTGTGTGTGTGTTGTCGGTGTGTGTGTGTGTGTGTGTGTTGTCGGTGTGTGTGTGTGTGTGTTGTCGGTGTGTGTGTGTTGTCAGTGTGTGTGTGTGTGTGTGTTGTCGGTGTGTGTGTGTGTGTGTGTTGTCGGTGTGTGTGTGTGTGTTGTCGGTGTGTGTGTGTGTGTTGTCGGTGTGTGTGTGTGTGTTGTCGGTGTGTGTGTGTGTGTGTGTGTGTGTTGTCGGTGTGTGTGTGTGTGTGTTGTCGGTGTGTGTGTGTTGTCAGTGTGTGTGTGTGTGTGTGTTGTCGGTGTGTGTGTGTGTGTGTGTTGTCGGTGTGTGTGTGTGTGTTGTCGGTGTGTGTGTGTGTGTGTGTTGTCGGTGTGTGTGTGTGTGTTGCTGGTGTTTGTTTGTGTGTGTGTTGTCGGTGTGTGTGTGTGTGTGTGTGTGTGTGTTGTCGGTGTGTGTGTGTGTGTGTGTTGTCGGTGTGTGTGTGTGTGTTGTCGGTGTGTGTGTGTGTGTGTGTTGTCGGTGTGTGTGTGTGTGTGTTGTCGGTGTGTGTGTGTTGTCGGTGTGTGTGTGTGTGTGTGTTGTCGGTGTGTTTGTGTGTGTGTGTTGTCGGTGTGTGTGTGTGTGTGTTGTCGGTGTATGTGTGTGTGTGTTGTCGGTGTGTGTGTGTGTGTTGTGTGTGTGTGTTGTCGGTGTGTGTGTGTGTGTGTTGTCAGTGTGTGTGTGTGTGTGTGTGTGTGTGTGTGTGTGTGTGTGTGTGTGTGTGTTGTCGGTGTGTGTGTGTGTGTGTGTGTGTGTGTTGTCGGTGTGTGTGTGTGTGTGTTGTCCGAGTGTGTGTGTGTGTGTGTGTGTGTTGTCGTTGTGTATGTGTGTGTGTGTTGTCGGTGTGTGTGTGTGTGTGTGTTGTCGGTGTGTGTGTGTTGTCAGTGTGTGTGTGTGTGTGTGTTGTCGGTGTGTGTGTGTGTGTGTTGTCGGTGTGTGTGTGTGTGTTGTCGGTGTGTGTGTGTGTGTGTGTTGTCGGTGTGTGTGTGTGTGTTGCTGGTGTTTGTTTGTGTGTGTGTTGTCGGTGTGTGTGTGTGTGTGTTGTCGGTGTGTGTGTGTGTGTGTGTGTGTGTGTGTGTTGTCGGTGTGTGTGTGTGTGTGTTGTCGGTGTGTGTGTGTGTGTTGTCGGTGTGTGTGTGTCTGTTGTCGGTGTGTGTGTGTGTGTGTTGTTGGTGTGTGTGTGTGTGTGTTGTCGGTGTGTGTGTGTGTGTGTTGTCAGTGTGTGTGTGTGTTGTCGGTGTGTGTGTGTGTGTGTTGTCGGTGTGTGTGTGTGTCTGTGTTGTCGGTGTGTGTGTGTGTGTTGTCGGTGTGTGTGTGTGTGTGTTGTCGGTGTGTGTGTGTGTGTGTGTGTTGCTGGTGTGTGTGTGTGTGTGTGTGTGTGTGTTGTGGGTGTTTTTGTGTGTCTGTTGTCGGTGTGTGTGTGTGTGTGTTGTTGGTGTGTGTGTGTGTGTGTGTGTTGTCGGTGTGTGTGTGTGTTGTCGGTGTGTGTGTGTGTGTTGTCGGTGTGTGTGTGTGTCTGTGTTGTCGGTGTGTGTGTGTGTGTGTGTGTGTGTGTTGTGGGTGTTTTTGTGTGTCTGTTGTCGGTGTGTGTGTGTGTGTGTTGTTGGTGTGTGTGTGTGTGTGTTGTCAGTGTGTGTGTGTGTTGTCGGTGTGTGTGTTGTCGGTGTGTGTGTGTGTCTGTGTTGTCGGTGTGTGTGTGTTGTCGGTGTGTGTGTGTGTGTTGTCGGTGTGTGTGTGTGTGTGTGTTGCTGGTGTGTGTGTGTGTGTGTGTGTGTGTGTTGTCGGTGTGTGTTTGTGTGTGTTGTCGGTGTGTTTGTGTGTGTGTTGTCGGTGTGTGTGTGTGTGTGTGTGTGTTGTCGGTGTGTGTGTGTGTGTTGTGTGTGTGTGTGTTGTCGGTGTGTGTGTGTGTGTGTTGTCGGTGTGTGTGTGTGTGTTGTCGGTGTGTGTGTGTGTGTGTGGTCGTTGTGTGTGTGTGTGTTGTCGGTGTGTGTGTGTGTGTGTTGTCGGTGTGTGTGTGTGTGTGTTGTCGGTGTGTGTGTGTGTTGTCGGTGTGTGTGTGTGTTGTGTGTGTGTGTGTGTGTGTTGTCGGTGTGTGTGTGTGTGTGCTGTCGGTGTGTGTGTGTGTGTGTGTGTTGTCTGTGTGTGTGTGTTGTCGGTGTGTGTGTGTGTGTGTGTTGTCGGTGTGTGTGTGTATGTTGTCGGTTTGTGTGTGTGTGTGTTGTCAGTGTGTGTCTGTGTGTTATCGGTGTGTGTGTGTGTGTGTGTGTGTTGTCGGTGTGTGTGTGTGTGTCTGTGTTGTCGGTGTGTGTGTGTGTGTGTTGTCGGTGTGTGTGTGTGTGTGTGTTGTCTTTGTGTGTGTGTGTGTGTTGTCAGTGTGTGTGTGTGTGTGTTGTCGGTGTGTGTGTGTGTGTTGTCGGTGTGTGTGTGTGTGTTGTCGGTGTGTGTGTGTGTGTGTTGTCGGTGTGTGTGTGTTGTCAGTGTGTGTGTGTGTGTGTTGTCGGTGTGTGTGTGTGTGTTGTCGGTGTGTGTGTGTGTGTTGTCGGTGTGTGTGTGTGTGTTGTCGGTGTGTGTGTGTTGCTGGTGTTTGTTTGTGTGTGTGTTGTCGGTGTGTGTGTGTGTTGTCAGTGTGTGTGTGTGTGTGTTGTCGGTGTGTGTGTGTGTGTTGTCGGTGTGTGTGTGTGTGTTGTCGGTGTGTGTGTGTGTGTGTGTTGTCGGTGTGTGTGTGTGTGTTGCTGGTGTTTGTTTGTGTGTGTGTTGTCGGTGTGTGTGTGTGTGTTGTCGGTGTGTGTGTGTGTGTGTATGTGTGTGTTGTCGGTGTGTGTGTGTGTGTGTTGTCGGTGTGTGTGTGTGTGTTGTCGGTGTGTGTGTGTGTGTTGTCGGTGTGTGTGTGTTGTCGGTGTGTGTGTGTGTGTGTGTGTTGTCGGTGTGTGTGTGTGTGTGTTGTCGGTGTGTGTGTGTTGTCAGTGTGTGTGTGTGTGTGTGTTGTCGGTGTGTGTGTGTGTGTGTGTTGTCGGTGTGTGTGTGTGTGTTGTCGGCGTGTGTGTGTGTGTGTGTGTTGTCGGTGTGTGTGTGTGTGTTGCTGGTGTTTGTTTGTGTGTGTGTTGTCGGTGTGTGTGTGTGTTGTCGGTGTGTGTGTGTGTGTGTGTGTGTTGTCGGTGTGTGTGTGTGTGTGTTGTCGGTGTGTGTGTGTGTTGTCGGTGTGTGTGTGTGTGTGTGTGTGTGTTGTCGGTTTGTGTGTGTGTGTGTTGTCGGTGTGTGTGTGTGTGTGTTGTCGGTGTGTGTGTGTGTTTGTTGTCGGTGTGTGTGTGTGTGTGTGTGTGTGTGTGTGTTGTCGGTGTGTGTGTGTGTGTTGTCGGTGTGTGTGTGTGTGTTGTCGGTGTGTGTGTGTGTGTGTGTGTGTGTGTTGTCGGTGTGTGTTTGTGTCTGTTGTCAGTGTGTGTGTGTGTGTGTTGTCGGTGTGTGTGTGTTTATGTGTTGTCGGTGTGTGTGTGTGTTGTCGGTGTGTGTGTGTGTGTGTGTTGTCGGTGTGTGTGTGTTTTGTCGGTGTGTGTGTGTGTGTGTGTGTGTTGTCGGTGTATGTGTGTGTGTGTTGTCGGTGTGTGTGTGTGTGTTGTGTGTGTGTGTGTTGTCGGTGTGTGTGTGTGTGTGTTGTCAGTGTGTGTGTGTGTGTGTGTGTGTGTGTGTGTGTGTGTGTGTGTGTGTGTGTGTGTGTGTTGTCGGTGTGTGTGTGTGTGTGTTGTCGGTGTGTGTGTGTGTGTGTTGTCGGTGTGTGTGTGTGTGTGTTGTCGGTGTGTGTGTGTGTGTGTTGTCGGTGTATGTGTGTGTGTGTTGTCGGTGTGTGTGTGTGTGTTGTGTGTGTGTGTGTTGTCGGTGTGTGTGTGTGTGTGTTGTCAGTGTGTGTGTGTGTGTGTGTGTGTGTGTGTGTGTGTGTGTGTGTG
>NW_027675628.1:67500-72500 GCF_965601325.2 Salmo salar | reverse complement strand
GTTGTGTGTGTGTGTGTTGTCGGTGTGTGTGTGTGTTGTCGGTGTGTGTGTGTGTGTGTTGTCGGTGTGTGTGTGTGTGTTGTCGGTGTGTGTGTGTGTGTGTGTTGTCGGTGTGTGTGTGTGTGTGTGTTGTCGGTGTGTGTGTGTGTGTTGTCGGTGTGTGTGTGTGTGTGTTGTCGGTGTGTGTGTGTGTGTTGTGTGTGTGTGTGTTGTCGGTGTGTGTGTGTGTGTGTTGTCGGTGTGTGTGTGTGTGTGTGTGTTGTCGGTGTGTGTGTGTTGTCGGTGTGTGTGTGTGTGTGTGTTGTCAGTGTGTGTGTGTGTGTGTGTTGTCGGTGTGTGTGTGTGTGTGTGTTGTCGGTGTGTGTGTGTGTGTTGTCGGTGTTGTGTGTGTGTGTGTTGTCGGTGTGTGTGTGTGTTGTCGGTGTGTGTGTGTGTGTGTGTGTTGTCGGTGTCTGTGTGTTGTCGGTGTGTGTGTGTGTGTGTGTTGTCGGTGTGTGTGTGTGTGTGTGTGTTGTCGGTGTGTGTGTGTTGTCAGTGTGTGTGTGTGTGTGTGTTGTCGGTGTGTGTGTGTGTGTTGTCGGTGTGTGTGTGTGTGTGTGTGTGTTGTCGGTGTGTGCGTGTGTGTTTTGTCGGTGTGTGTGTGTGTGTTGTGTGTGTGTGTGTTGTCGGTGTGTGTGTGTGTTGTCGGTGTGTGTGTGTGTGTGTGTTGTCGGTGTGTGTGTGTGTGTTGTCGGTGTGTGTGTGTGTATGTGTTGTCGGTGTGTGTGTGTGTTGTCGGTGTGTGTGTGTGTGTGTTGTCGGTGTGTGTGTGTGTGTGTTGTCGGTATGTGTGTGTGTGTTGCTGGTGTTTGTGTGTGTGTGTGTGTGTGTGTGTGTGTGTGTGTTGTCGGTGTGTGTGTGTGTGTTGTCGGTGTGTGTGTGTGTGTGTTGTCGGTGTGTGTGTGTGTGTTGTCGGTGTGTGTGTGTGTGTTGTCGGTGTGTTTGTGTGTGTGTGTGGTCGGTGTGTGTGTGTGTGTGTTGTCGGTGTGTGTGTGTTGTGTGTGTGTGTGTTGTCGGTGTGTGTGTGTGTGTTGTCGGTGTGTGTGTGTGTGTTCTCGGTGTGTTTGTGTGTGTGTGTGGTCGGTGTGTGTGTGTGTGTGTTGTCGGTGTGTGTGTGTTGTGTGTGTGTGTGTTGTGTGTGTGTGTGTGTTGTCGGTGTGTGTGTGTGTGTGTGTTGTCGGTGTGTGTGTGTGTGTGTGTGTGGCGTTGTGTGTGTGTGTGTGTTTGTGTTGTCGGTGTGTGCGTGTGTGTTTTGTCGGTGTGTGTGTGTGTGTTGTGTGTGTGTGTGTTGTCGGTGTGTGTGTGTGTTGTCGGTGTGTGTGTGTGTGTGTGTGTTGTCGGTGTGTGTGTGTGTGTTGTCGGTGTGTGTGTGTGTGTGTGTGTGTTGTCGGTGTGTGTGTGTGTGTTGTCGGTGTGTGTGTGTGTGTGTGTTGTCGGTGTGTGTGTGTGTGATGTCGGTGTTGTGTGTGTGTGTGTTGTCGGTGTGTGTGTGTGTTGTCGGTGTTGTGTGTGTGTGTGTTGTCGGTGTGTGTGTGTGTTGGCGGTGTGTGTGTGTGTGTGTGTTGTCGGTGTGTGTGTGTTGTCGGTGTGTGTGTGTGTGTGTTGTCGGTGTGTGTGTGTGTGTGTTGTCGGTGTGTGTGTGTTGTCAGTGTGTGTGTGTGTGTGTGTGTGTTGTCGGTGTGTGTGTGTGTGTGTGTTGTCGGTGTGTGTGTGTGTGTGTGTTTGTGTTGTCGGTGTGTGTGTGTGTGTGTGTGTGTTGTGTGTGTGTGTGTTGTCGGTGTGTGTGTGTGTTGTCGGTGTGTGTGTGTGTGTGTTGTCGGTGTGTGTGTGTGTGTGTTGTCGGTGTGTGTGTGTGTGTTGTCGGTGTGTGTGTGTGTGTTGTCAGTGTGTGTGTGTGTGTTGTCGGTGTGTGTGTGTGTGTTGTCGGTGTGTATGTGTGTGTGTTGTCAGTGTGTGTGTGTGTGTGTTGTCGGTGTGTGTGTGTTTATGTGTTGTCGGTGTGTGTGTGTGTGTGTGTTGTCGGTGTGTGTGTGTGTGTTGTCGGTGTGTGTGTGTGTGTGTTGTCGGTGTGTGTGTGTGTGTGTTGTCGGTGTGTGTGTGTGTGTTGTGTGTGTGTGTGTTGTCGGTGTGTGTGTGTTGTCGGTGTGTGTGTGTGTGTGTGTGTGTTGTCGGTGTGTGTGTGTTGTCGGTGTGTGTGTGTGTGTGTTGTCGGTGTGTGTGTGTGTGTGTGTTGTCGGTGTGTGTGTGTGTGTTGTCGGTGTGTGTGTGTGTGTGTTGTCGGTGTGTGTGTGTGTGTTGTGTGTGTGTGTGTTGTCAGTGTGTGTGTGTGTGTGTGTTGTCGGTGTGTGTGTGTGTGTGTGTTGTCGGTGTGTGTGTGTGTGTTGTCGGTGTTGTGTGTGTGTGTGTTGTCGGTGTGTGTGTGTGTTGTCGGTGTGTGTGTGTGTGTGTGTTGTCGGTGTGTGTGTGTTGTCGGTGTGTGTGTGTGTGTGTTGTCGGTGTGTGTGTGTGTGTGTGTGTTGTCGGTGTGTGTGTGTTGTCAGTGTGTGTGTGTGTGTGTGTTGTCGGTGTGTGTGTGTGTGTTGCTGGTGTTTGTGTGTGTGTGTGTTGTCGGTGTGTGTGTGTGTGTGTGTGTGTTGTCGGTGTGTGCGTGTGTGTTTTGTCGGTGTGTGTGTGTGTGTTGTGTGTGTGTGTTTTGTCGGTGTGTGTGTGTGTTGTCGGTGTGTGTGTGTGTGTGTGTGTTGTCGGTGTGTGTGTGTGTGTTGTCGGTGTGTGTGTGTGTGTGTGTGTGTTGTCGGTGTGTGTGTGTGTGTTGTCGGTGTGTGTGTGTGTGTGTGTTGTCGGTGTGTGTGTGTGTGATGTCGGTGTTGTGTGTGTGTGTGTTGTCGGTGTGTGTGTGTGTTGTCGGTGTTGTGTGTGTGTGTGTTGTCGGTGTGTGTGTGTGTTGTCGGTGTGTGTGTGTGTGTGTGTGTGTGTTGTCGGTGTGTGTGTGTTGTCGGTGTGTGTGTGTGTGTGTTGTCGGTGTGTGTGTGTGTGTGTTGTCGGTGTGTGTGTGTTGTCAGTGTGTGTGTGTGTGTGTGTGTTGTCGGTGTGTGTGTGTGTGTGTGTTGTCGGTGTGTGTGTGTGTGTGTGTTTGTGTTGTCGGTGTGTGTGTGTGTGTGTGTGTTGTGTGTGTGTGTGTTGTCGGTGTGTGTGTGTGTTGTCGGTGTGTGTGTGTGTGTGTTGTCGGTGTGTGTGTGTGTGTGTTGTCGGTGTGTGTGTGTGTTGTCGGTGTGTGTGTGTGTGTTGTCAGTGTGTGTGTGTGTGTTGTCGGTGTGTGTGTGTGTGTTGTCGGTGTGTATGTGTGTGTGTTGTCAGTGTGTGTGTGTGTGTGTTGTCGGTGTGTGTGTGTTTATGTGTTGTCGGTGTGTGTGTGTGTGTGTGTTGTCGGTGTGTGTGTGTGTGTTGTCGGTGTGTGTGTGTGTGTGTTGTCGGTGTGTGTGTGTGTGTGTTGTCGGTGTGTGTGTGTGTGTTGTGTGTGTGTGTGTTGTCGGTGTGTGTGTGTGTTGTCGGTGTGTGTGTGTGTGTGTGTTGTCGGTGTGTGTGTGTTGTCGGTGTGTGTGTGTGTGTGTTGTCGGTGTGTGTGTGTGTGTGTGTGTGTTGTCGGTGTGTGTGTGTTGTCGGTGTGTGTGTGTGTGTGTTGTCGGTGTGTGTGTGTGTGTGTGTTGTCGGTGTGTGTGTGTGTGTTGTCGGTGTGTGTGTGTGTGTGTTGTCGGTGTGTGTGTGTGTGTTGTGTGTGTGTGTTGTCGGTGTGTGTGTGTGTGTTGTCGGTGTGTATGTGTGTGTGTTGTCAGTGTGTGTGTGTGTGTGTTGTCGGTGTGTGTGTGTTTATGTGTTGTCGGTGTGTGTGTGTGTGTGTGTTGTCGGTGTGTGTGTGTGTGTTGTCGGTGTGTGTGTGTGTGTGTTGTCGGTGTGTGTGTGTGTGTGTTGTCGGTGTGTGTGTGTGTGTTGTGTGTGTGTGTGTTGTCGGTGTGTGTGTGTGTTGTCGGTGTGTGTGTGTGTGTGTGTTGTCGGTGTGTGTGTGTTGTCGGTGTGTGTGTGTGTGTGTTGTCGGTGTGTGTGTGTGTGTGTGTGTGTTGTCGGTGTGTGTGTGTTGTCGGTGTGTGTGTGTGTGTGTTGTCGGTGTGTGTGTGTGTGTGTGTTGTCGGTGTGTGTGTGTGTGTTGTCGGTGTGTGTGTGTGTGTGTTGTCGGTGTGTGTGTGTGTGTTGTGTGTGTGTGTTGTCGGTGTGTGTGTGTGTTGTCGGTGTGTGTGTGTGTGTGTGTGTGTTGTCGGTGTGTGTGTGTTGTCGGTGTGTGTGTGTGTGTGTGTTGTCAGTGTGTGTGTGTGTGTGTGTTGCTGGTGTTTGTGTGTGTGTGTGTTGTCGGTGTGTGTGTGTGTGTGTGTTGTCGGTGTGTGTGTGTGTTGTCGGTGTGTGTGTGTGTGTTGTCGGTGTGTGTGTGTGTGTGTGTGTGTGTTGTCGGTGTGTGTGTGTGTGTTGTCGGTGTGTGTGTGTTGTCGGTGTGTGTGTGTGTGTGTGTGTGTTGTCGGTGTGTGTGTGTGTGTTGTCGGTGTGTGTGTGTGTGTGTGTTGTTGGTGTGTGTGTGTGTGTTGTCGGTGTGTTTGTGTGTGTGTGTTGTCGCTGTGTGTGTATGTGTGTTGTCGGTGTGTGTGTGTGTGTGTTGTGTTTGTGTGTGTTGTCGGTGTGTGTGTGTGCGTTGTCGGTGTGTGTGTGTGTATGTGTTGTCGGTGTGTGTGTGTGTTGTCGGTGTGTGTGTGTGTGTGTTGTCGGTGTGTGTGTGTGTGTTGTCGGTATGTGTGTGTGTGTTGCTGGTGTTTGTGTGTGTGTGTGTGTGTGTGTTGTCGGTGTGTGTGTGTGTGTTGTCGGTGTGTGTGTGTGTGTGTGTGTGTTGTCGGTGTGTGTGTGTTGTCGGTGTGTGTGTGTGT
>NW_027675628.1:60000-65000 GCF_965601325.2 Salmo salar | reverse complement strand
TGTGTGTGTGTGTGTTGTGTGTGTGTGTGTTGTCGGTGTGTGTGTGTGTTGTCGGTGTGTGTGTGTTGTCGGTGTGTGTGTGTGTGTGTTGTCGGTGTGTGTGTGTGTGTGTGTTGTCGGTGTGTGTGTGTGTGTTGTCGGTGTGTGTGTGTGTGTGTTGTCGGTGTGTGTGTGTGTGTTGTGTGTGTGTGTGTTGTCGGTGTGTGTGTGTGTGTGTTGTCGGTGTGTGTGTGTGTGTGTGTGTTGTCGGTGTGTGTGTGTTGTCGGTGTGTGTGTGTGTTGTCAGTGTGTGTGTGTGTGTGTGTTGTCGGTGTGTGTGTGTGTGTGTGTTGTCGGTGTGTGTGTGATGTCGGTGTTGTGTGTGTGTGTGTTGTCGGTGTGTGTGTGTGTTGTCGGTGTTGTGTGTGTGTGTGTTGTCGGTGTGTGTGTGTGTTGTCGGTGTGTGTGTGTGTGTGTGTGTGTTGTCGGTGTGTGTGTGTTGTCGGTGTGTGTGTGTGTGTGTTGTCGGTGTGTGTGTGTGTGTGTTGTCGGTGTGTGTGTGTTGTCAGTGTGTGTGTGTGTGTGTGTTGTCGGTGTGTGTGTGTGTGTGTGTTGTCGGTGTGTGTGTGTGTTTGTGTTTGTGTTGTCGGTGTGTGTGTGTGTGTGTGTGTTGTGTGTGTGTGTGTTGTCGGTGTGTGTGTGTGTTGTCGGTGTGTGTGTGTGTGTGTTGTCGGTGTGTGTGTGTGTGTGTTGTCGGTGTGTGTGTGTGTTGTCGGTGTGTGTGTGTGTGTTGTCAGTGTGTGTGTGTGTGTTGTCGGTGTGTGTGTGTGTGTTGTCGGTGTGTATGTGTGTGTGTTGTCAGTGTGTGTGTGTGTGTGTTGTCGGTGTGTGTGTGTTTATGTGTTGTCGGTGTGTGTGTGTGTGTGTGTTGTCGGTGTGTGTGTGTGTGTTGTCGGTGTGTGTGTGTGTGTGTTGTCGGTGTGTGTGTGTGTGTGTTGTCGGTGTGTGTGTGTGTGTGTGTGTGTTGTCGGTGTGTGTGTGTGTGTGTTGTCGGTGTGTGTGCATGTGTGTTGTCGGTGTGTGTGTGTTGTCGGTGTGTGTGTGTGTTGTCGGTGTGTTGTCGGTGTGTGTGTGTGTGTTGTCGGTGTGTGTGTGTGTGTTGATGGTGTGTGTGTGTGTGTGTTGTCGGTGTGTGTGTGTGTGTTGTGTGTGTGTGTGTTGTCGGTGTGTGTGTGTGTTGTCGGTGTGTGTGTGTGTGTTGTCGGTGTGTGTGTGTGTGTTGTCGGTGTGTGTGTGTGTGTGTTGTCGGTGTGTGTGTGTGTGTGTGTTGTCGGTGTGTGTGTGTGTGTTGTCGGTGTGTGTGTGTGTGTGTTGTCGGTGTGTGTGTGTGTGTTGTGTGTGTGTGTTGTCGGTGTGTGTGTGTGTGTGTTGTCGGTGTGTGTGTGTGTGTGTGTGTGTTGTCGGTGTGTGTGTGTTGTCGGTGTGTGTGTGTGTGTGTGTTGTCAGTGTGTGTGTGTGTGTGTGTTGTCGGTGTGTGTGTGTGTGTGTTGTCGGTGTGTGTGTGTGTGTTGTCGGTGTTGTGTGTGTGTGTGTTGTCGGTGTGTGTGTGTGTTGTCGGTGTGTGTGTGTGTGTTGTCGGTGTGTGTGTGTTGTCGGTGTGTGTGTGTGTGTGTTGTCGGTGTGTGTGTGTGTGTGTGTGTTGTCGGTGTGTGTGTGTTGTCAGTGTGTGTGTGTGTGTGTGTTGTCGGTGTGTGTGTGTGTGTTGCTGGTGTTTGTGTGTGTGTGTGTTGTCGGTGTGTGTGTGTGTGTGTGTGTGTTGTCGGTGTGTGCGTGTGTGTTTTGTCGGTGTGTGTGTGTGTGTTGTGTGTGTGTGTGTTGTCGGTGTGTGTGTGTGTTGTCGGTGTGTGTGTGTGTGTGTGTGTTGTCGGTGTGTGTGTGTGTGTTGTCGGTGTGTGTGTGTGTGTGTGTGTGTTGTCGGTGTGTGTGTGTGTGTTGTCGGTGTGTGTGTGTGTGTGTGTTGTCGGTGTGTGTGTGTGTGATGTCGGTGTTGTGTGTGTGTGTGTTGTCGGTGTGTGTGTGTGTTGTCGGTGTTGTGTGTGTGTGTGTTGTCGGTGTGTGTGTGTGTTGTCGGTGTGTGTGTGTGTGTGTGTGTGTGTTGTCGGTGTGTGTGTGTGTGTGTGTGTGTTGTCGGTGTGTGTGTGTGTGTTGTCGGTGTGTGTGTGTGTGTGTGTTGTCGGTGTGTGTGTGTGTGATGTCGGTGTTGTGTGTGTGTGTGTTGTCGGTGTGTGTGTGTGTTGTCGGTGTTGTGTGTGTGTGTGTTGTCGGTGTGTGTGTGTGTTGTCGGTGTGTGTGTGTGTGTGTGTGTTGTCGGTGTGTGTGTGTGTGTGTGTTGTCGGTGTGTGTGTGTGTGTTGTCGGTGTTGTGTGTGTGTGTGTTGTCGGTGTGTGTGTGTGTTGTCGGTGTGTGTGTGTGTGTGTGTGTTGTCGGTGTCTGTGTGTTGTCGGTGTGTGTGTGTGTGTGTGTTGTCGGTGTGTGTGTGTGTGTGTGTGTTGTCGGTGTGTGTGTGTTGTCAGTGTGTGTGTGTGTGTGTGTTGTCGGTGTGTGTGTGTGTGTTGTCGGTGTGTGTGTGTGTGTGTGTGTGTTGTCGGTGTGTGCGTGTGTGTTTTGTCGGTGTGTGTGTGTGTGTTGTGTGTGTGTGTGTTGTCGGTGTGTGTGTGTGTTGTCGGTGTGTGTGTGTGTGTGTGTTGTCGGTGTGTGTGTGTGTGTTGTCGGTGTGTGTGTGTGTATGTGTTGTCGGTGTGTGTGTGTGTTGTCGGTGTGTGTGTGTGTGTGTTGTCGGTGTGTGTGTGTGTGTGTTGTCGGTATGTGTGTGTGTGTTGCTGGTGTTTGTGTGTGTGTGTGTGTGTGTGTGTGTGTGTTGTCGGTGTGTGTGTGTGTGTTGTCGGTGTGTGTGTGTGTGTGTTGTCGGTGTGTGTGTGTGTGTTGTCGGTGTGTGTGTGTGTGTTGTCGGTGTGTTTGTGTGTGTGTGTGGTCGGTGTGTGTGTGTGTGTGTTGTCGGTGTGTGTGTGTTGTGTGTGTGTGTGTTGTCGGTGTGTGTGTGTGTGTTGTCGGTGTGTGTGTGTGTGTTCTCGGTGTGTTTGTGTGTGTGTGTGGTCGGTGTGTGTGTGTGTGTGTTGTCGGTGTGTGTGTGTTGTGTGTGTGTGTGTTGTGTGTGTGTGTGTGTTGTCGGTGTGTGTGTGTGTGTGTGTTGTCGGTGTGTGTGTGTGTGTGTGTGTGTTGTCGTTGTGTGTGTGTGTGTGTTGTGTTGTCGGTGTGTGCGTGTGTGTTTTGTCGGTGTGTGTGTGTGTGTTGTGTGTGTGTGTGTTGTCGGTGTGTGTGTGTGTTGTCGGTGTGTGTGTGTGTGTGTGTGTTGTCGGTGTGTGTGTGTGTGTTGTCGGTGTGTGTGTGTGTGTGTGTGTGTTGTCGGTGTGTGTGTGTGTGTTGTCGGTGTGTGTGTGTGTGTGTGTTGTCGGTGTGTGTGTGTGTGATGTCGGTGTTGTGTGTGTGTGTGTTGTCGGTGTGTGTGTGTGTTGTCGGTGTTGTGTGTGTGTGTGTTGTCGGTGTGTGTGTGTGTTGGCGGTGTGTGTGTGTGTGTGTGTTGTCGGTGTGTGTGTGTTGTCGGTGTGTGTGTGTGTGTGTTGTCGGTGTGTGTGTGTGTGTGTTGTCGGTGTGTGTGTGTTGTCAGTGTGTGTGTGTGTGTGTGTGTGTTGTCGGTGTGTGTGTGTGTGTGTGTTGTCGGTGTGTGTGTGTGTGTGTGTTTGTGTTGTCGGTGTGTGTGTGTGTGTGTGTGTGTGTGTGTGTGTGTTGTCGGTGTGTGTGTGTGTTGTCGGTGTGTGTGTGTGTGTGTTGTCGGTGTGTGTGTGTGTGTGTTGTCGGTGTGTGTGTGTGTTGTCGGTGTGTGTGTGTGTGTTGTCAGTGTGTGTGTGTGTGTTGTCGGTGTGTGTGTGTGTGTTGTCGGTGTGTATGTGTGTGTGTTGTCAGTGTGTGTGTGTGTGTGTTGTCGGTGTGTGTGTGTTTATGTGTTGTCGGTGTGTGTGTGTGTGTGTGTTGTCGGTGTGTGTGTGTGTGTTGTCGGTGTGTGTGTGTGTGTGTTGTCGGTGTGTGTGTGTGTGTGTTGTCGGTGTGTGTGTGTGTGTGTGTGTGTGTGTGTTGTCGGTGTGTGTGTGTTGTCGGTGTGTGTGTGTGTGTGTGTGTGTTGTCGGTGTGTGTGTGTTGTCGGTGTGTGTGTGTGTGTGTTGTCGGTGTGTGTGTGTGTGTGTGTTGTCGGTGTGTGTGTGTGTGTTGTCGGTGTGTGTGTGTGTGTGTTGTCGGTGTGTGTGTGTGTGTTGTGTGTGTGTGTGTTGTCGGTGTGTGTGTGTGTGTGTTGTCGGTGTGTGTGTGTGTGTGTGTTGTCGGTGTGTGTGTGTGTGTTGTCGGTGTTGTGTGTGTGTGTGTTGTCGGTGTGTGTGTGTGTTGTCGGTGTGTGTGTGTGTGTGTGTTGTCGGTGTGTGTGTGTTGTCGGTGTGTGTGTGTGTGTGTTGTCGGTGTGTGTGTGTGTGTGTGTGTTGTCGGTGTGTGTGTGTTGTCAGTGTGTGTGTGTGTGTGTGTTGTCGGTGTGTGTGTGTGTGTTGCTGGTGTGTGTGTGTGTGTGTGTTGTCGTGTGTGTGTGTGTGTGTGTGTGTTGTCGGTGTGTGCGTGTGTGTTTTGTCGGTGTGTGTGTGTGTGTTGTGTGTGTGTGTTTTGTCGGTGTGTGTGTGTGTTGTCGGTGTGTGTGTGTGTGTGTGTGTTGTCGGTGTGTGTGTGTGTGTTGTCGGTGTGTGTGTGTGTGTGTGTGTGTTGTCGGTGTGTGTGTGTGTGTTGTCGGTGTGTGTGTGTGTGTGTGTTGTCGGTGTGTGTGTGTGTGATGTCGGTGTTGTGTGTGTGTGTGTTGTCGGTGTGTGTGTGTGTTGTCGGTGTTGTGTGTGTGTGTGTTGTCGGTGTGTGTGTGTGTTGTCGGTGTGTGT
>NW_027675628.1:42500-55000 GCF_965601325.2 Salmo salar | reverse complement strand
TGCATGTGTGTTGTCGGTGTGTGTGTGTTGTCGGTGTGTGTGTGTGTTGTCGGTGTGTTGTCGGTGTGTGTGTGTGTGTTGTCGGTGTGTGTGTGTGTGTTGTGTGTGTGTGTGTGTGTGTTGTCGGTGTGTGTGTGTGTGTTGTGTGTGTGTGTGTTGTCGGTGTGTGTGTGTGTTGTCGGTGTGTGTGTGTGTGTTGTCGTGTGTGTGTGTGTGTTGTCGGTGTGGTGTGTGTTGTCGGTGTGTGTGGTGTGTGTCGGTGTGTGTGTGTTGTCGGTGTGTGTGTGTGTGTGTTGTCGGTGTGTGTGTGTGTGTGTGTGTCGGTGTGTGTGTGTGTGTGTTGTCGGTGGTGTGTGTGTGTGTGTTGTCGGTGTGTGTGTGTGTGTGTGTGTGGTGTCGTGTGTGTGTGTGTGTTGTCGGTGTGTGTGTGTGTGTGTGTGTTGTCGGTGTGTGTGTGTGTGTTGTCGGTGTCGTGTGTGTGTGTGTGTGTGTGTTGTCGGTGTGTGTGTGTGTGTCGGTGTGTGTGTGTGGTGTGTGCGGTGTGTGTGTGTGTCGGTGTGTGTGTGTGTGTGTGTGTGTGTGTGTGTTGTCGGTGTGTGTGTGTGTGTTGTCGGTGTGTGTGTGTGTGTGTGTGTCGTGTCGGTGTGTGTGTGTGTGTTGTCGGTGTGTGTGTGTGGTGTGTGTGTGCGTTGTCGGTGTGTGTGTGTGTGTGTTGTCGGTGTGTGTGTGTGTGTGTGTTGTCGGTGTGTGTGTGTGTGATGTCGGTGTTGTGTGTGTGTGTGTTGTCGGTGTGTGTGTGTGTTGTCGGTGTTGTGTGTGTGTGTGTTGTCGGTGTGTGTGTGTGTTGTCGGTGTGTGTGTGTGTGTGTGTGTGTGTTGTCGGTGTGTGTGTGTGTGTGTGTGTGTTGTCGGTGTGTGTGTGTGTGTTGTCGGTGTGGTGTGTGTGTGTGTTGTCGGTGTGTGTGTGTGTGATGTCGGTGTTGTGTGTGTGTGTGTTGTCGGTGTGTGTGTGTGTTGTCGGTGTTGTGTGTGTGTGTGTTGTCGGTGTGTGTGTGTGTTGTCGGTGTGTGTGTGTGTGTGTGTGTGTGTGTCGGTGTGTGTGTGTTGTCGGTGTGTGTGTGTGTGTGTTGTCGGTGTGTGTGTGTGTGTGTTGTCGGTGTGTGTGTGTGTTGTCAGTGTGTGTGTGTGTGTGTGTTGTCGGTGTGTGTGTGTGTGTGTGTGTGTCGGTGTGTGTGTGTGTGATGTCGGTGTTGTGTGTGTGTGTGTTGTCGGTGTGTGTGTGTGTTGTCGGTGTTGTGTGTGTGTGTGTTGTCGGTGTGTGTGTGTGTTGTCGGTGTGTGTGTGTGTGTGTGTGTGTGTTGTCGGTGTGTGTGTGTTGTCGGTGTGTGTGTGTGTGTGTTGTCGGTGTGTGTGTGTGTGTGTTGTCGGTGTGTGTGTGTTGTCAGTGTGTGTGTGTGTGTGTGTTGTCGGTGTGTGTGTGTGTGTGTTGTCGGTGTGTGTGTGTGTGTGTGTTTGTGTTGTCGGTGTGTGTGTGTGTGTGTGTGTGTGTTGTGTGTGTGTGTGTTGTCGGTGTGTGTGTGTGTTGTCGGTGTGTGTGTGTGTGTGTTGTCGGTGTGTGTGTGTGTGTGTTGTCGGTGTGTGTGTGTGTTGTCGGTGTGTGTGTGTGTGTTGTCAGTGTGTGTGTGTGTGTTGTCGGTGTGTGTGTGTGTGTTGTCGGTGTGTATGTGTGTGTGTTGTCAGTGTGTGTGTGTGTGTGTTGTCGGTGTGTGTGTGTTTATGTGTTGTCGGTGTGTGTGTGTGTGTGTGTTGTCGGTGTGTGTGTGTGTGTTGTCGGTGTGTGTGTGTGTGTGTTGTCGGTGTGTGTGTGTGTGTGTTGTCGGTGTGTGTGTGTGTGTGTGTGTTGTCGGTGTGTGTGTGTGTGTGTTGTCGGTGTGTGTGTGTGTGTGTGTTGTCGGTGTGTGTGTGTTGTCGGTGTGTGTGTGTGTTGTCGGTGTGTGTGTGTGTTGTCGGTGTGTGTGTGTGTGTGTGTGTGTGTTGTCGGTGTGTGTGTGTTGTCGGTGTGTGTGTGTGTGTGTTGTCGGTGTGTGTGTGTGTGTGTTGTCGGTGTGTGTGTGTGTTGTCAGTGTGTGTGTGTGTGTGTGTTGTCGGTGTGTGTGTGTGTGTGTGTTGTCGGTGTGTGTGTGTGTGATGTCGGTGTTGTGTGTGTGTGTGTTGTCGGTGTGTGTGTGTGTTGTCGGTGTTGTGTGTGTGTGTGTTGTCGGTGTGTGTGTGTGTTGTCGGTGTGTGTGTGTGTGTGTGTGTGTGTTGTCGGTGTGTGTGTGTTGTCGGTGTGTGTGTGTGTGTGTTGTCGGTGTGTGTGTGTGTGTGTTGTCGGTGTGTGTGTGTTGTCAGTGTGTGTGTGTGTGTGTGTTGTCGGTGTGTGTGTGTGTGTGTTGTCGGTGTGTGTGTGTGTGTGTGTTTGTGTTGTCGGTGTGTGTGTGTGTGTGTTGTGTGTGTGTGTGTTGTCGGTGTGTGTGTGTGTTGTCGGTGTGTGTGTGTGTGTGTTGTCGGTGTGTGTGTGTGTGTGTTGTCGGTGTGTGTGTGTGTTGTCGGTGTGTGGTGTGTGTGTGTTGTCAGTGTGTGTGTGTGTGTTGTCGGTGTGTGTGTGTGTGTTGTCGGTGTGTATGTGTGTGTGTTGTCAGTGTGTGTGTGTGTGTGTTGTCGGTGTGTGTGTGTTTATGTGTTGTCGGTGTGTGTGTGTGTGTGTGTTGTCGGTGTGTGTGTGTGTGTGTTGTCGGTGTGTGTGTGTGTGTGTTGTCGGTGTGTGTGTGTGTGTGTGTGTGTTGTCGGTGTGTGTGTGTGTGTGTTGTCGGTGTGTGTGTGTGTGTGTGTTGTCGGTGTGTGTGTGTTGTCGGTGTGTGTGTGTGTTGTCGGTGTGTTGTCGGTGTGTGTGTGTGTGTTGTCGGTGTGTGTGTGTGTGTTGTTGGTGTGTGTGTGTGTGTGTTGTCGGTGTGTGTGTGTGTGTTGTGTGTGTGTGTGTTGTCGGTGTGTGTGTGTGTTGTCGGTGTGTGTGTGTGTGTTGTCGGTGTGTGTGTGTGTGTTGTCGGTGTGTGTGTGTGTGTGTTGTCGGTGTGTGTGTGTGTGTGTGTTGTCGGTGTGTGTGTGTGTGTTGTGTGTGTGTGTGTTGTCGGTGTGTGTGTGTGTGTGTTGTCGGTGTGTGTGTGTGTGTGTGTGTGTTGTCGGTGTGTGTGTGTTGTCGGTGTGTGTGTGTGTGTGTGTTGTCAGTGTGTGTGTGTGTGTGTGTTGTCGGTGTGTGTGTGTGTGTGTGTTGTCGGTGTGTGTGTGTGTGTTGTCGGTGTTGTGTGTGTGTGTGTGTGTTGTCGGTGTGTGTGTGTGTGTGTGTGTGTGTTGTCGGTGTGTGTGTGTTGTCGGTGTGTGTGTGTGTGTTGTCGGTGTGTGTGTGTGTGTGTGTGTGTGTTGTCGGTGTGTGTGTGTTGTCAATGTGTGTGTGTGTGTGTGTTGTCGGTGTGTGTGTGTGTGTTGCTGGTGTTTGTGTGTGTGTGTGTTGTCGGTGTGTGTGTGTGTGTGTGTGTGTTGTCGGTGTGTGCGTGTGTGTTTTGTCGGTGTGTGTGTGTGTGTTGTGTGTGTGTGTGTTGTCGGTGTGTGTGTGTGTTGTCGGTGTGTGTGTGTGTGTGTGTGTGTTGTCGGTGTGTGTGTGTGTGTTGTCGGTGTGTGTGTGTGTGTGTGTGTGTGTTGTCGGTGTGTGTGTGTGTGTTGTCGGTGTGTGTGTGTGTGTTGTCGGTGTGTGTGTGTGTGTGTGTGTTGTTGGTGTGTGTGTGTGTGTTGTCGGTGTGTTTGTGTGTGTGTGTTGTCGCTGTGTGTGTATGTGTGTTGTCGGTGTGTGTGTGTGTGTGTTGTGTTTGTGTGTGTTGTCGGTGTGTGTGTGTGTGTTGTCGGTGTGTGTGTGTGTATGTGTTGTCGGTGTGTGTGTGTGTTGTCAGTGTGTGTGTGTGTGTTGTCGGTGTGTGTGTGTGTTGTCGGTATGTGTGTGTGTGTTGCTGGTGTTTGTGTGTGTGTGTGTGTGTGTGTGTGTGTTGTCGGTGTGTGTGTGTGTGTTGTCGGTGTGTGTGTGTGTGTGTTGTCGGTGTGTGTGTGTGTGTTGTCGGTGTGTGTGTGTGTGTTGTCGGTGTGTTTGTGTGTGTGTGTGGTCGGTGTGTGTGTGTGTGTGTGTTGTCGGTGTGTGTGTGTTGTGTGTGTGTGTGTTGTCGGTGTGTGTTTGTTGTCGGTGTGTGTGTGTGTGTGTGTGTGTTGTCGGTGTGTGTGTGTGTGTGTTGTCGGTGTGTGTGTGTGTGTTTGTGTTGTCGGTGTGTGTGTGTGTGTGTGTTGTCGGTGTGTGTGTGTGTGTGTTGTCGGTGTGTGTGTGTGTGTTGTCGGTGTGTGTGTGTGTGTTGTCGGTGTGTTTGTGTGTGTGTGTGGTCGGTGTGTGTGTGTGTGTGTTGTCGGTGTGTGTGTGTGTGTTGTGTGTGTGTGTGTTGTCGGTGTGTGTGTGTGTGTTGTCGGTGTGTGTGTGTCTGTTCTCGGTGTGTTTGTGTGTGTGTGTGGTCGGTGTGTGTGTGTGTGTGTGTTGTCGGTGTGTGTGTGTTGTGTGTGTGTGTGTTGTTGGTGTGTGTGTGTGTGTTGTCGGTGTGTGTGTGTGTGTGTGTTGTCGGTGTGTGTGTGTGTGTGTGTGTTGTCGTTGTGTGTGTGTGTGTGTTTGTGTTGTCGGTGTGTGTGTGTGTGTGTTGTGTGTGTGTGTGTTGTCGGTGTGTGTGTGTGTTGTCGGTGTGTGTGTGTGTGTGTTGTCGGTGTGTGTGTGTGTGTGTTGTCGGTGTGTGTGTGTGTTGTCGGTGTGTGTGTGTGTGTGTGTGTGTGTGTTGTCGGTGTGTGTGTGTGTGTTGTCGGTGTGTGTGTGTGTGTTGTCGGTGTGTGTGTGTGTGTTGTCGGTGTGTATGTGTGTGTGTTGTCAGTGTGTGTGTGTGTGTGTTGTCGGTGTGTGTGTGTTTATGTGTTGTCGGTGTGTGTGTGTGTGTGTTGTCGGTGTGTGTGTGTGTTGTCGGTGTGTGTGTGTGTGTGTTGTCGGTTTGTGTGTGTGTGTGTGTGTTGTCGGTGTGTGTGTGTGTGTTGTCGGTGTGTATGTGTGTGTGTTGTCAGTGTGTGTGTGTGTGTGTTGTCGGTGTGTGTGTGTTTATGTGTTGTCGGTGTGTGTGTGTGTGTGTTGTCGGTGTGTGTGTGTGTGTTGTCGGTGTGTGTGTGTGTGTGTTGTCGGTGTGTGTGTGTGTTGTCGGTGTGTGTGTGTGTGTGTGTGTGTTGTCGGTGTGTATGTGTGTGTGTGTTGTCGGTGTGTGTGTGTGTGTGTGTTGTCGGTGTGTGTGTGTTGTCGGTGTGTGTGTTGTCGGTGTGTTGTCGGTGTGTGTGTGTGTGTTGTCGGTGTGTGTGTGTGTGTGTTGTTGGTGTGTGTGTGTGTGTGTTGTCGGTGTGTGTGTGTGTGTTGTGTGTGTGTGTGTTGTCGGTGTGTGTGTGTGTTGTCGGTGTGTGTGTGTGTGTGTTGTCGGTGTGTGTGTGTGTGTTGTCGGTGTGTGTGTGTGTGTGTTGTCGGTGTGTGTGTGTGTGTGTGTTGTCGGTGTGTGTGTGTGTGTTGTCGGTGTGTGTGTGTGTCTTGTCGGTGTGTGTGTGTGTGTTGTGTGTGTGTGTGTTGTCGGTGTGTGTGTGTGTGTGTTGTCGGTGTGTGTGTGTGTGTGTGTGTTGTCGGTGTGTGTGTGTTGTCGGTGTGTGTGTGTGTGTGTGTTGTCAGTGTGTTTGTGTGTGTGTGTTGTCGGTGTGTGTGTGTGTGTGTGTTGTCGGTGTGTGTGTGTGTGTGTTGTCGGTGTTGTGTGTGTGTGTGTTGTCGGTGTGTGTGTGTGTTGTCGGTGTGTGTGTGTGTGTGTGTGTGTGTTGTCGGTGTGTGTGTGTTGTCGGTGTGTGTGTGTGTGTGTTGTCGGTGTGAGTGTGTGTGTGTGTGTTGTCGGTGTGTGTGTGTTGTCAGTGTGTGTGTGTGTGTGTGTTGTCGGTGTGTGTGTGTGTGTTGCTGGTGTTTGTGTGTGTGTGTGTTGTCGGTGTGTGGGTGTGTGTGTGTGTGTTGTCGGTGTGTGCGTGTGTGTTTTGTCGGTGTGTGTGTGTGTGTTGTGTGTGTGTGTGTTGTCGGTGTGTGTGTGTGTGTTGTCGGTGTGTGTGTGTGTGTGTGTTGTCGGTGTGTGTGTGTGTGTTGTCGGTGTGTGTGTGTGTGTTGTCGGTGTGTGTGTGTGTGTGTGTGTGTTGTCGGTGTGTGTGTGTGTGTTGTCGGTGTGTGTGTGTGTGTGTTGTTGGTGTGTGTGTGTGTGTTGTCGGTGTGTTTGTGTGTGTGTGTTGTCGCTGTGTGTGTGTGTGTGTTGTCGGTGTGTGTGTGTGTGTGTTGTGTTTGTGTGTGTTGTCGGTGTGTGTGTGTGTGTTGTCGGTGTGTGTGTGTGTATGTGTTGTCGGTGTGTGTGTGTGTTGTCGGTGTGTGTGTGTGTGTGTTGTCGGTGTGTGTGTGTGTGTGTTGTCGGTATGTGTGTGTGTGTTGCTGGTGTTTGTGTGTGTGTGTGTGTGTGTGTGTGTTGTCGGTGTGTGTGTGTGTGTTGTCGGTGTGTGTGTGTGTGTGTTGTCGGTGTGTGTGTGTGTGTTGTCGGTGTGTGTGTGTGTGTTGTCGGTGTGTTTGTGTGTGTGTGTGGTCGGTGTGTGTGTGTGTGTGTTGTCGGTGTGTGTGTGTTGTGTGTGTGTGTGTTGTCGGTGTGTGTTTGTTGTCGGTGTGTGTGTGTGTGTGTGTGTGTTGTCGGTGTGTGTGTGTGTGTGTGTTGTCGGTGTGTGTGTGTGTGTTTGTGTTGTCGGTGTGTGTGTGTGTGTTGTCGGTGTGTGTGTGTGTGTGTTGTCGGTGTGTGTGTGTGTGTTGTCGGTGTGTGTGTGTGTGTTGTCGGTGTGTTTGTGTGTGTGTGTGGTCGGTGTGTGTGTTTGTGTGTTGTCGGTGTGTGTGTGTGTGTTGTGTGTGTGTGTGTTGTCGGTGTGTGTGTGTGTGTTGTCGGTGTGTGTGTGTGTGTTCTCGGTGTGTTTGTGTGTGTGTGTGGTCGGTGTGTGTGTGTGTGTGTTGTCGGTGTGTGTGTGTTGTGTGTGTGTGTGTTGTCGGTGTGTGTGTGTGTGTTGTCGGTGTGTGTGTGTGTGTGTGTTGTCGGTGTGTGTGTGTGTTGTCGTTGTGTGTGTGTGTGTGTTTGTGTTGTCGGTGTGTGTGTGTGTGTGTTGTGTGTGTGTGTGTTGTCGGTGTGTGTGTGTGTTGTCGGTGTGTGTGTGTGTGTGTTGTCGGTGTGTGTGTGTGTGTGTTGTCGGTGTGTGTGTGTGTTGTCGGTGTGTGTGTGTGTGTGTGTGTTGTCGGTGTGTGTGTGTGTGTTGTCGGTGTGTGTGTGTGTGTTGTCGGTGTGTGTGTGTGTGTGTGTTGTCGGTGTGTATGTGTGTCTGTTGTCAGTGTGTGTGTGTGTGTGTTGTCGGTGTGTGTGTGTTTATGTGTTGTCGGTGTGTGTGTGTGTGTGTTGTCGGTGTGTGTGTGTGTTGTCGGTGTGTGTGTGTGTGTGTTGTCGGTGTGTATGTGTGTGTGTTGTCAGTGTGTGTGTGTGTGTGTTGTCGGTGTGTGTGTGTTTATGTGTTGTCGGGGTGTGTGTGTGTGTGTGTTGTCGGTGTGTGTGTGTGTGTTGTCGGTGTGTGTGTGTGTGTTGTCGGTGTGTGTGTGTGTGTGTTGTCGGTGTGTGTGTGTGTGTGTGTGTGTTGTCGGTGTGTGTGTGTGTGTGTGTTGTCGGTGTGTGTGTGTGTGTGTGTTGTCGGTGTGTGTGTGTTGTCGGTGTGTGTGTGTTGTCGGTGTGTTGTCGGTGTGTGTGTGTTGTCGGTGTGTGTGTGTGTGTTGTTGGTGTGTGTGTGTGTGTGTTGTCGGTGTGTGTATGTGTGTTGTGTGTGTGTGTGTTGTCGGTGTGTGTGTGTGTTGTCGGTGTGTGTGTGTGTGTGTTGTCGGTGTGTGTGTGTGTGTTGTCGGTGTGTGTGTGTGTGTGTTGTCGGTGTGTGTGTGTGTGTGTGTTGTCGGTGTGTGTGTGTGTGTTGTCGGTGTGTGTGTGTGTGTGTTGTCGGTGTGTGTGTGTGTGTTGTGTGTGTGTGTGTTGTCGGTGTGTGTGTGTGTGTGTTGTCGGTGTGTGTGTGTGTGTGTTGTCGGTGTGTGTGTGTTGTCGGTGTGTGTGTGTGTGTGTGTTGTCAGTGTGTGTGTGTGTGTGTGTTGTCGGTGTGTGTGTGTGTGTGTGTTGTCGGTGTGTGTGTGTGTGTTGTCGGTGTTGTGTGTGTGTGTGTTGTCGGTGTGTGTGTGTGTGTTGTCGGTGTGTGTGTGTGTGTGTGTGTGTTGTCGGTGTCTGTGTGTTGTCGGTGTGTGTGTGTGTGTGTGTTGTCGGTGTGTGTGTGTGTGTGTGTGTTGTCGGTGTGTGTGTGTTGTCAGTGTGTGTGTGTGTGTGTGTTGTCGGTGTGTGTGTGTGTGTTGTCGGTGTGTGTGTGTGTGTGTGTGTGTTGTCGGTGTGTGCGTGTGTGTTTTGTCGGTGTGTGTGTGTGTGTTGTGTGTGTGTGTGTTGTCGGTGTGTGTGTGTGTTGTCGGTGTGTGTGTGTGTGTGTGTTGTCGGTGTGTGTGTGTGTATGTGTTGTCGGTGTGTGTGTGTGTTGTCGGTGTGTGTGTGTGTGTGTTGTCGGTGTGTGTGTGTGTGTGTTGTCGGTATGTGTGTGTGTGTTGCTGGTGTTTGTGTGTGTGTGTGTGTGTGTGTGTGTGTGTGTGTTGTCGGTGTGTGTGTGTGTGTTGTCGGTGTGTGTGTGTGTGTGTTGTCGGTGTGTGTGTGTGTGTTGTCGGTGTGTGTGTGTGTGTTGTCGGTGTGTTTGTGTGTGTGTGTGGTGGGTGTGTGTGTGTTTGTTGTCGGTGTGTGTGTGTTGTGTGTGTGTGTGTTGTCGGTGTGTGTTTGTTGTCGGTGTGTGTGTGTGTGTGTGTGTTGTCGGTGTGTGTGTGTGTGTGTTTGTTGTCGGTGTGTGTGTGTGTGTTTGTGTTGTCAGTGTGTGTGTGTGTGTGTGTTGTCGGTGTGTGTGTGTGTGTGTTGTCGGTGTGTGTGTGTGTGTTGTCGGTGTGTGTGTGTGTGTTGTCGGTGTGTTTGTGTGTGTGTGTGGTCGGTGTGTGTGTGTGTGTTGTCGGTGTGTGTGTGTGTGTTGTGTGTGTGTGTGTTGTCGGTGTGTGTGTGTGTGTTGTCGGTGTGTGTGTGTGTGTTCTCGGTGTGTTTGTGTGTGTGTGTGGTCGGTGTGTGTGTGTGTGTGTTGTCGGTGTGTGTGTGTTGTGTGTGTGTGTGTTGTGTGTGTGTGTGTTGTCGGTGTGTGTGTGTGTGTGTGTTGTCGGTGTGTGTGTGTGTGTGTGTGTTGTCGTTGTGTGTGTGTGTGTGTTTGTGTTGTCGGTGTGTGTGTGTGTGTGTTGTGTGTGTGTGTGTTGTCGGTGTGTGTGTGTGTTGTCGGTGTGTGTGTGTTTGTGTTGTCGGTGTGTGTGTGTGTGTGTTGTCGGTGTGTGTGTGTGTTGTCGGTGTGTGTGTGTGTGTGTGTGTGTGTGTTGTCGGTGTGTGTGTGTGTGTTGTCGGTGTGTGTGTGTGTGTTGTCGGTGTGTGTGTGTGTGTGTGTGTTGTCGGTGTGTATGTGTGTGTGTTGTCAGTGTGTGTGTGTGTGTGTTGTCGGTGTGTGTGTGTTTATGTGTTGTCGGTGTGTGTGTGTGTGTGTTGTCGGTGTGTGTGTGTGTTGTCGGTGTGTGTGTGTGTGTGTTGTCGGTTTGTGTGTGTGTGTGTGTGTTGTCGGTGTGTGTGTGTGTGTTGTCGGTGTGTGTGTGTGTGTTGTCGGTGTGTGTGTGTGTTGTCGGTGTGTGTGTGTGAGTGTTGTGGGTGTGTTGTCGGTGTGTGTGTGTGTGTGTTGTCGGTGTGTGCGTGTGTGTTTTGTCGGTGTGTGTGTGTGTGTGTTGTCGGTGTGTGTGTGTGTGTTGTGTGTGTGTGTGTTGTCGGTGTGTGTGTGTGAGTGTTGTCGGTGTGTGTGTGTGTGTGTTGTCGGTGTGTGTGTGTGTGTTGTCGGTGTGTGTGTGTGTGTGTTGTCGGTGTGTGTGTGTGTGTGTGTTGTCGGTGTGTGTGTGTGTGTTGTCGGTGTGTGTGTGTGTGTGTTGTCGGTGTGTGTGTGTGTGTTGTGTGTGTGTGTGTTGTCGGTGTGTGTGTGTGTGTGTTGTCGGTGTGTGTGTGTGTGTGTGTGTTGTCGGTGTGTGTGTGTTGTCGGTGTGTGTGTGTGTGTGTGTTGTCAGTGTGTGTGTGTGTGTGTGTTGTCGGTGTGTGTGTGTGTGTGTGTTGTCGGTGTGTGTGTGTGTGTTGTCGGTGTTGTGTGTGTGTGTGTTGTCGGTGTGTGTGTGTGTGTGTGTGTGTTGTCGGTGTCTGTGTGTTGTCGGTGTGTGTGTGTGTGTGTGTTGTCGGTGTGTGTGTGTGTGTGTGTGTTGTCGGTGTGTGTGTGTTGTCAGTGTGTGTGTGTGTGTTGTCGGTGTGTGTGTGTGTGTTGTCGGTGTGTGTGTGTGTGTGTGTGTGTTGTCGGTGTGTGCGTGTGTGTTTTGTCGGTGTGTGTGTGTGTGTTGTGTGTGTGTGTGTTGTCGGTGTGTGTGTGTGTTGTCGGTGTGTGTGTGTGTGTGTGTGTTGTCGGTGTGTGTGTGTGTGTTGTCGGTGTGTGTGTGTGTATGTGTTGTCGGTGTGTGTGTGTGTTGTCGGTGTGTGTGTGTGTGTGTTGTCGGTGTGTGTGTGTGTGTGTTGTCGGTATGTGTGTGTGTGTTGCTGGTGTTTGTGTGTGTGTGTGTGTGTGTGTGTGTGTGTGTGTGTTGTCGGTGTGTGTGTGTGTGTTGTCGGTGTGTGTGTGTGTGTGTTGTCGGTGTGTGTGTGTGTGTTGTCGGTGTGTGTGTGTGTGTTGTCGGTGTGTTTGTGTGTGTGTGTGGTGGGTGTGTGTGTGTTTGTTGTCGGTGTGTGTGTGTTGTGTGTGTGTGTGTTGTCGGTGTGTGTTTGTTGTCGGTGTGTGTGTGTGTGTGTGTGTGTGTTGTCGGTGTGTGTGTGTGTGTGTTTGTTGTCGGTGTGTGTGTGTGTGTTTGTGTTGTCAGTGTGTGTGTGTGTGTGTGTTGTCGGTGTGTGTGTGTGTGTGTTGTCGGTGTGTGTGTGTGTGTTGTCGGTGTGTGTGTGTGTGTTGTCGGTGTGTTTGTGTGTGTGTGTGGTCGGTGTGTGTGTGTGTGTTGTCGGTGTGTGTGTGTGTGTTGTGTGTGTGTGTGTTGTCGGTGTGTGTGTGTGTGTTGTCGGTGTGTGTGTGTGTGTTCTCGGTGTGTTTGTGTGTGTGTGTGGTCGGTGTGTGTGTGTGTGTGTTGTCGGTGTGTGTGTGTTGTGTGTGTGTGTGTTGTGTGTGTGTGTGTTGTCGGTGTGTGTGTGTGTGTGTGTTGTCGGTGTGTGTGTGTGTGTGTGTGTTGTCGTTGTGTGTGTGTGTGTGTTTGTGTTGTCGGTGTGTGTGTGTGTGTGTTGTGTGTGTGTGTGTTGTCGGTGTGTGTGTGTGTTGTCGGTGTGTGTGTGTTTGTGTTGTCGGTGTGTGTGTGTGTGTGTTGTCGGTGTGTGTGTGTGTTGTCGGTGTGTGTGTGTGTGTGTGTGTGTGTGTTGTCGGTGTGTGTGTGTGTGTTGTCGGTGTGTGTGTGTGTGTTGTCGGTGTGTGTGTGTGTGTGTGTGTTGTCGGTGTGTATGTGTGTGTGTTGTCAGTGTGTGTGTGTGTGTGTTGTCGGTGTGTGTGTGTTTATGTGTTGTCGGTTTGTGTGTGTGTGTGTTGTCGGTGTGTGTGTGTGTTGTCGGTGTGTGTGTGTGTGTGTTGTCGGTTTGTGTGTGTGTGTGTGTGTTGTCGGTGTGTGTGTGTGTGTTGTCGGTGTGTGTGTGTGTGTTGTCGGTGTGTGTGTGTGTTGTCGGTGTGTGTGTGTGAGTGTTGTGGGTGTGTTGTCGGTGTGTGTGTGTGTTGTCGGTGTGTGCGTGTGTGTTTTGTCGGTGTGTGTGTGTGTGTGTTGTCGGTGTGTGTGTGTGTGTTGTGTGTGTGTGTGTTGTCGGTGTGTGTGTGTGAGTGTGTGTGTTGTCGGTGTGTGTGTGTGTGTGTGTTGTCGGTGTGTGTGTGTGTGTGTGTTGTCGGTGTGTGTGTGTGTGTTGTCGGTGTGTGTGTGTTGTCGGTGTGTGTGTGTGTGTGTGTTGTCGGTGTGTGTGTGTGTGTGTCGGTGTGGTGTGTTGTCGTGTGTGTGTGTGTGTTGTCGGTGTGTGTGTGTGTGTTGTCGGTGTGTGTGTGTTGTCGGTGTGTGTGTGTGTGTGTGTGTGTTGTCGGTGTGTATGTGTGTGTGTTGTCAGTGTGTGTGTGTGTGTGTTG
>NW_027675628.1:20000-37500 GCF_965601325.2 Salmo salar | reverse complement strand
GTGTGTGTGTTGTCGGTGTGTGTGTGTTCTCGGTGTGTGTGTGTGTGTGTGTTGTCGGTGTGTGTGTGTGTGTTGTCGGTGTGTGTGTGTTGTCGGTGTGTGTGTGTGTGTGTGTGTGTTGTCGGTGTGTATGTGTGTGTGTTGTCAGTGTGTGTGTGTGTGTGTTGTCGTTGTGTGTGTGTTTATGTGTTGTCGGTGTGTGTGTCTGTGTGTTGTCGGTGTGTGTGTGTGTGTTGTCGGTGTGTGTGTGTGTGTGTGTTGTCGGTGTGTGTGTGTGTGTGTGTGTTGTCGGTGTGTGTGTGTGTGTTGTCGGTGTGTGTGTGTTGTCGGTGTGTGTGTGTGTGTGTGTGTGTTGTCGGTGTGTATGTGTGTGTGTTGTCAGTGTGTGTGTGTGTGTGTTGTCGGTGTGTGTGTGTTTATGTGTTGTCGGTGTGTGTGTCTGTGTGTTGTCGGTGTGTGTGTGTGTGTTGTCGGTGTGTGTGTGTGTTGTCGGTGTGTGTGTGTGTGTTGTCGGTGTGTGTGTGTGTGTGTGTTGTCGGTGTGTGTGTGTGTGTGTGTGTTGTCGGTGTGTGTGTGTGTGTGTGTGTTGTCGGTGTGTGTGTGTGTGTGTGTTGTCGGTGTGTGTGTGGGTGTGTGTGTGTTGTGTGTGTGTGTGTTGTCGGTGTGTGTGTGTGTGTGTGTGTTGTCGGTGTGTGTGTGTGTGTTGTCGGTGTGTGTGTGTGTGTTGTCGGTGTGTGTGTGTGTGTGTGTGTGTGTGTTGTCGGTGTGTGTGTGTGTGTGTTGTCGGTGTGTGTGTGTGTGTGTGTTGTCGGTGTGTGTGTGTTGTCGGTGTGTGTGTGTGTTGTGGGTGTGTTGTCGGTGTGTGTGTGTGTGTGTGTGTTGTCGGTGTGTGCGTGTGTGTTTTGTCGGTGTGTGTGTGTGTGTTGTGTGTGTGTGTGTTGTCGGTGTGTGTGTGTGTTGTCGGTGTGTGTGTGTGTGTGTGTGTTGTTGGTGTGTGTGTGTGTGTTGTCGGTGTGTGTGTGTGTGTGTGTGTTGTCGGTGTGTGTGTGTGTGTTGTCGGTGTGTGTGTGTGTGTTGTCGGTGTGTGTGTGAGTGTGTGTGTGTGTGTTGTCGGTGTGTGTGTGTGTGTTGTCGGTGTGTGTGTGTGTGTTGTTGGTGTGTGTGTGTGTGTTGTCGGTGTGTTTGTGTGTGTGTGTTGTCGGTGTGTGTGTGTGTTGTCGGTGTGTGTGTGTGTGTGTGTGTGTTGTCGGTGTGTGTGTGTGTGCTGTCGGTGTGTGTGTGTGTATGTGTTGTCGGTGTGTGTGTGTGTGTGTTGTCGGTGTGTGTGTGTGTGTGTTGTCGGTGTGTGTGTGTGTGTGTTGTCGGTATGTGTGTGTGTGTTGCTGGTGTGTGTGTGTGTGTGTGTTGTCGGTGTGTGTGTGCTGTCGGTGTGTGTGTGTGTGTGTGTGTGTGTGTGTGTGTGTGTGTGTGTGTTGTCGGTGTGTGTGTGTGAGTTGTCGGTGTGTGTGTGTGTGTGTTGTCGGTGTGTGTGTGTTGTCGGTGTGTGTGTGTGTGTTGTCGGTGTGTTTGTGTGTGTGTGTGGTCGGTGTGTGTGTGTGTGTGTTGTCGGTGTGTGTGTGTTGTGTGTGTGTGTGTTGTCGGTGTGTGTGTTTGTTGTCGGTGTGTGTGTGTGTGTGTGTGTGTGTTGTCGGTGTGTGTGTGTGTGTGTGTGTGTTGTCGGTGTGTGTGTGTGTTGTCGGTGTGTGTGTGTGTGTGTGTTGTCGGTGTGTGTGTGTGTGTTGTCGGTGTGTGTGTGTGTATGTGTTGTCGGTGTGTGTGTGTGTTGTCGGTGTGTGTGTGTGTGTGTTGTCGGTGTGTGTGTGTGTGTGTTGTCGGTATGTGTGTGTGTGTTGCTGGTGTTTGTGTGTGTGTGTGTGTGTGTGTGTGTGTGTGTGTTGTCGGTGTGTGTGTGTGTGTTGTCGGTGTGTGTGTGTGTGTGTTGTCGGTGTGTGTGTGTTGTCGGTGTGTGTGTGTGTGTTGTCGGTGTGTTTGTGTGTGTGTGTGGTCGGTGTGTGTGTGTGTGTGTTGTCGGTGTGTGTGTGTTGTGTGTGTGTGTGTTGTCGGTGTGTGTTTGTTGTCGGTGTGTGTGTGTGTGTGTGTGTGTGTTGTCGGTGTGTGTGTGTGTGTGTTTGTTGTCGGTGTGTGTGTGTGTGTTTGTGTTGTCAGTGTGTGTGTGTGTGTGTGTTGTCGGTGTGTGTGTGTGTGTGTGTTGTCGGTGTGTGTGTGTGTGTTGTCGGTGTGTGTGTGTGTGTTGTCGGTGTGTTTGTGTGTGTGTGTGGTCGGTGTGTGTGTGTGTGTTGTCGGTGTGTGTGTGTGTGTTGTGTGTGTGTGTGTGTTGTCGGTGTGTGTGTGTGTGTTGTCGGTGTGTGTGTGTGTGTTCTCGGTGTGTTGTGTGTGTGTGTGTGTGGTCGGTGTGTGTGTGTGTTGTCGGTGTGTGTGTGTTGTGTGTGTGTGTGTTGTGTGTGTGTGTGTTGTCGGTGTGTGTGTGTGTGTTGTCGGTGTGTGTGTGTGTGTGTGTGTTGTCGTTGTGTGTGTGTGTGTGTTTGTGTTGTCGGTGTGTGTGTGTGTGTTGTGTGTGTGTGTGTTGTCGGTGTGTGTGTGTGTTGTCGGTGTGTGTGTGTTTGTGTTGTCGGTGTGTGTGTGTGTGTGTTGTCGGTTTGTGTGTGTGTTGTCGGTGTGTGTGTGTGTGTGTGTGTGTGTGTTGTCGGTGTGTGTGTGTGTGTTGTCGGTGTGTGTGTGTGTGTTGTCGGTGTGTGTGTGTGTGTGCTGTCGGTGTGTATGTGTGTGTGTTGTCAGTGTGTGTGTGTGTGTGTTGTCGGTGTGTGTGTGTTTATGTGTTGTCGGTGTGTGTGTGTGTGTGTTGTCGGTGTGTGTGTGTGTTGTCGGTGTGTGTGTGTGTGTTGTCGGTTTGTGTGTGTGTGTGTGTTGTCGGTGTGTGTGTGTGTGTTGTCGGTGTGTGTGTGTGTGTTGTCGGTGTGTGTGTGTGTTGTCGGTGTGTGTGTGTGAGTGTTGTGGGTGTGTTGTCGGTGTGTGTGTGTGTGTGTGTTGTCGGTGTGTGCGTGTGTGTTTTGTCGGTGTGTGTGTGTGTGTGTGTTGTCGGTGTGTGTGTGTGTGTTGTGTGTGTGTGTGTTGTCGGTGTGTGTGTGTGAGTGTGTGTGTTGTCGGTGTGTGTGTGTGTGTGTGTTGTCGGTGTGTATGTGTGTGTGTTGTCAGTGTGTGTGTGTGTGTGTTGTCGGTGTGTGTGTGTTTATGTGTTGTCGGTGTGTGTGTCTGTGTGTTGTCGGTGTGTGTGTGTGTGTTGTCGGTGTGTGTGTGTGTTGTCGGTGTGTGTGTGTGTGTTGTCGGTGTGTGTGTGTGTGTGTGTTGTCGGTGTGTGTGTGTGTGTGTGTGTTGTCGGTGTGTGTGTGTGTGTGTGTGTTGTCGGTGTGTGTGTGTGTGTGTGTTGTCGGTGTGTGTGTGGGTGTGTGTGTGTTGTGTGTGTGTGTGTTGTCGGTGTGTGTGTGTGTGTGTGTGTTGTCGGTGTGTGTGTGTGTGTTGTCGGTGTGTGTGTGTGTGTGTTGTCGGTGTGTGTGTGTGTGTGTTGTCAGTGTGTGTGTGTTATCGGTGTGTGTGTGTGTGTGTTGTCGGTGTGTGTGTGTGTGTGTGTGTGTGTGTTGTCGGTGTGTGTGTGTGTGTGTTGTCGGTGTGTGTGTGTGTGTGTGTTGTCGGTGTGTGTGTGTTGTCGGTGTGTGTGTGTGTTGTGGGTGTGTTGTCGGTGTGTGTGTGTGTGTGTGTGTTGTCGGTGTGTGCGTGTGTGTTTTGTCGGTGTGTGTGTGTGTGTTGTGTGTGTGTGTGTTGTCGGTGTGTGTGTGTGTTGTCGGTGTGTGTGTGTGTGTGTGTTGTTGGTGTGTGTGTGTGTGTTGTCGGTGTGTGTGTGTGTGTGTGTGTGTTTGTGTTGTCGGTGTGTGTGTGTGTGTGTGTTGTGTGTGTGTGTGTTGTCGGTGTGTGTGTGTGTTGTCGGTGTGTGTGTGTGTTGTCGGTGTGTGTGTGTTGTCGGTGTGTGTGCGTGTGTGTTGTCGGTGTGTGTGTGTGTTGTCGGTGTGTGTGTGTGTGTGTGTGTGTGTGTTGTCGGTGTGTGTGTGTGTGTTGTCGGTGTGTGTGTGTGTGTTGTCGGTGTGTATGTGTGTGTGTTGTCAGTGTGTGTGTGTGTGTGTTGTCGGTGTGTGTGTGTTTATGTGTTGTCGGTGTGTGTGTGTGTGAGTTGTCGGTGTGTGTGTGTGTGTTGTCGGTGTGTGTGTGTGTGTGTTGTCGGTGTGTGTGTGTGTGTGTTGTCGGTGTGTGTGTGTGTGTGTGTTGTCGGTGTGTGTGTGTGTGTGTGTTGTCGGTGTGTGTGTGTGTGTTGTCGGTGTGTGTGTGTGTGTTGTCGGTGTGTATGTGTGTTTGTTGTCAGTGTGTGTGTGTGTGTGTTGTCGGTGTGTGTGTGTTTATGTGTTGTCAGTGTGTGTGTGTGTGTGTTGTCGGTGTGTGTGTGTGTTGTCGGTGTGTGTGTGTGTGTTGTCGGTGTGTGTGTGTGTTGTCGGTGTGTATGTGTGTGTGTTGTCAGTGTGTGTGTGTGTGTGTGTTGTCGGTGTGTGTGTGTGTGTTGTCGGTGTGTGTGTGTGTGTGTGTTGTCGGTGTGTATGTGTGTGTTTTGTCAGTGTGTGTGTGTGTGTGTTGTCAGTGTGTGTGTGTTTATGTTTTGTCGGTGTGTGTGTGTGTGTTGTCGGTGTGTGTGTGTGTGTTGTCGGTGTGTGTGTGTGTTGTCGGTGTGTGTGTGTGTTGTCGGTGTGTGTGTGTGTGTGTTGTCGGTGTGTGTGTGTGTGTTGTCGGTGTGTGTGTGTGTTGTCGGTGTGTGTGTGTGTGTTGTGTGTGTGTGTTGTCGGTGTGTGTGTGTGTGTTGTCGGTGTGTGTGTGTGTGGGTTGTCGGTGTGTGTGTGTGTGTGTTGTCGGTGTGTGTGTGTGTGTTGTGTGTGTGTGTGTTGTCGGTGTGTGTGTGTGTTGTCGGTGTGTGTGTGTGTGTGTTGTCGGTGTGTGTGTGTTGTCGGTGTGTGTGTGTGTTGTCGGTGTGTGTGTGTGTGTTGTCGGTGTGTGTGTGTGTGTTGTCGGTGTGTGTGTGTGTGTTGTCGGTGTGTGTGTGTGTGTGTGTTGTCGGTGTGTATGTGTGTGTGTGTTGTCAGTGTGTGTGTGTGTGTGTTGTCGGTGTGTGTGTTTATGTGTTGTCGGTGTGTGTGTGTGTTGTCGGTGTGTGTGTGTGTTGTCGGTGTGTGTGTGTGTGTGTTGTCGGTTTGTGTGTGTGTGTGTGTTGTCGGTGTGTGTGTGTGTGTTGTCGGTGTGTATGTGTGTGTGTTGTCAGTGTGTGTGTGTGTGTGTTGTCGGTGTGTGTGTGTTTATGTGTTGTCGGTGTGTGTGTGTGTGTGTTGTCGGTGTGTGTGTGTGTTGTCGGTGTGTGTGTGTGTGTGTTGTCGGTTTGTGTGTGTGTGTGTGTTGTCGGTGTGTGTGTGTGTGTTGTCGGTGTGTGTGTGTGTGTTGTCGGTGTGTGTGTGTGTTGTCGGTGTGTGTGTGTGAGTGTTGTGGGTGTGTTGTCGGTGTGTGTGTGTGTGTGTTGTCGGTGTGTGCGTGTGTGTTTTGTCGGTGTGTGTGTGTGTGTGTTGTCGGTGTGTGTGTGTGTGTTGTGTGTGTGTGTGTTGTCGGTGTGTGTGTGTGAGTGTTGTCGGTGTGTGTGTGTGTGTGTTGTCGGTGTGTGTGTGTGTGTTGTCGGTGTGTGTGTGTGTGTGTTGTCGGTGTGTGTGTGTGTGTGTGTTGTCGGTGTGTGTGTGTGTGTTGTCGGTGTGTGTGTGTGTGTGTGTGTTGTCGGTGTGTGCGTGTGTGTTTTGTCGGTGTGTGTGTGTGTGTTGTGTGTGTGTGTGTTGTCGGTGTGTGTGTGTGTTGTCGGTGTGTGTGTGTGTGTGTGTGTTGTCGGTGTGTGTGTGTGTGTTGTCGGTGTGTGTGTGTATGTGTTGTCGGTGTGTGTGTGTGTTGTCGGTGTGTGTGTGTGTGTGTTGTCGGTGTGTGTGTGTGTGTGTGTTGTCGGTATGTGTGTGTGTGTTGCTGGTGTTTGTGTGTGTGTGTGTGTGTGTGTGTGTGTGTGTGTGTGTGTGTTGTCGGTGTGTGTGTGTGTGTTGTCGGTGTGTGTGTGTGTGTGTTGTCGGTGTGTGTGTGTGTGTTGTCGGTGTGTGTGTGTGTGTTGTCGGTGTGTTTGTGTGTGTGTGTGGTGGGTGTGTGTGTGTTTGTTGTCGGTGTGTGTGTGTTGTGTGTGTGTGTGTTGTCGGTGTGTGTTTGTTGTCGGTGTGTGTGTGTGTGTGTGTGTGTGTTGTCGGTTTGTGTGTGTGTGTGTTTGTTGTCGGTGTGTGTGTGTGTGTTTGTGTTGTCAGTGTGTGTGTGTGTGTGTGTTGTCGGTGTGTGTGTGTGTGTGTTGTCGGTGTGTGTGTGTGTGTTGTCGGTGTGTGTGTGTGTGTTGTCGGTGTGTTTGTGTGTGTGTGTGGTCGGTGTGTGTGTGTGTGTTGTCGGTGTGTGTGTGTGTGGGTTGTCGGTGTGTGTGTGTGTGTGTTGTCGGTGTGTGTGTGTGTGTTGTGTGTGTGTGTGTTGTCGGTGTGTGTGTGTGTTGTCGGTGTGTGTGTGTGTGTGTTGTCGGTGTGTGTGTGTTGTCGGTGTGTGTGTGTGTTGTCGGTGTGTGTGTGTGTGTTGTCGGTGTGTGTGTGTGTGTTGTCGGTGTGTGTGTGTGTGTTGTCGGTGTGTGTGTGTGTGTGTGTTGTCGGTGTGTATGTGTGTGTGTGTTGTCAGTGTGTGTGTGTGTGTGTTGTCGGTGTGTGTGTTTATGTGTTGTCGGTGTGTGTGTGTGTTGTCGGTGTGTGTGTGTGTTGTCGGTGTGTGTGTGTGTGTGTTGTCGGTTTGTGTGTGTGTGTGTGTTGTCGGTGTGTGTGTGTGTGTTGTCGGTGTGTATGTGTGTGTGTTGTCAGTGTGTGTGTGTGTGTGTTGTCGGTGTGTGTGTGTTTATGTGTTGTCGGTGTGTGTGTGTGTGTGTTGTCGGTGTGTGTGTGTGTTGTCGGTGTGTGTGTGTGTGTGTTGTCGGTTTGTGTGTGTGTGTGTGTTGTCGGTGTGTGTGTGTGTGTTGTCGGTGTGTGTGTGTGTGTTGTCGGTGTGTGTGTGTGTTGTCGGTGTGTGTGTGTGAGTGTTGTGGGTGTGTTGTCGGTGTGTGTGTGTGTGTGTTGTCGGTGTGTGCGTGTGTGTTTTGTCGGTGTGTGTGTGTGTGTGTTGTCGGTGTGTGTGTGTGTGTTGTGTGTGTGTGTGTTGTCGGTGTGTGTGTGTGAGTGTTGTCGGTGTGTGTGTGTGTGTGTTGTCGGTGTGTGTGTGTGTGTTGTCGGTGTGTGTGTGTGTGTGTTGTCGGTGTGTGTGTGTGTGTGTGTTGTCGGTGTGTGTGTGTGTGTTGTCGGTGTGTGTGTGTGTGTGTGTGTTGTCGGTGTGTGCGTGTGTGTTTTGTCGGTGTGTGTGTGTGTGTTGTGTGTGTGTGTGTTGTCGGTGTGTGTGTGTGTTGTCGGTGTGTGTGTGTGTGTGTGTGTTGTCGGTGTGTGTGTGTGTGTTGTCGGTGTGTGTGTGTGTATGTGTTGTCGGTGTGTGTGTGTGTTGTCGGTGTGTGTGTGTGTGTGTTGTCGGTGTGTGTGTGTGTGTGTGTTGTCGGTATGTGTGTGTGTGTTGCTGGTGTTTGTGTGTGTGTGTGTGTGTGTGTGTGTGTGTGTGTGTGTGTTGTCGGTGTGTGTGTGTGTGTTGTCGGTGTGTGTGTGTGTGTGTTGTCGGTGTGTGTGTGTGTGTTGTCGGTGTGTGTGTGTGTGTTGTCGGTGTGTTTGTGTGTGTGTGTGGTGGGTGTGTGTGTGTTTGTTGTCGGTGTGTGTGTGTTGTGTGTGTGTGTGTTGTCGGTGTGTGTTTGTTGTCGGTGTGTGTGTGTGTGTGTGTGTGTGTTGTCGGTGTGTGTGTGTGTGTGTTTGTTGTCGGTGTGTGTGTGTGTGTTTGTGTTGTCAGTGTGTGTGTGTGTGTGTGTTGTCGGTGTGTGTGTGTGTGTGTTGTCGGTGTGTGTGTGTGTGTTGTTGGTGTGTGTGTGTGTGTTGTCGGTGTGTTTGTGTGTGTGTGTGGTCGGTGTGTGTGTGTGTGTTGTCGGTGTGTGTGTGTGTGTTGTGTGTGTGTGTGTTGTCGGTGTGTGTGTGTGTGTTGTCGGTGTGTGTGTGTGTGTTCTCGGTGTGTTTGTGTGTGTGTGTGGTCGGTGTGTGTGTGTGTGTGTTGTCGGTGTGTGTGTGTTGTGTGTGTGTGTGTTGTGTGTGTGTGTGTTGTCGGTGTGTGTGTGTGTGTGTGTTGTCGGTGTGTGTGTGTGTGTGTGTGTTGTCGTTGTGTGTGTGTGTGTGTTTGTGTTGTCGGTGTGTGTGTGTGTGTGTTGTGTGTGTGTGTGTTGTCGGTGTGTGTGTGTGTTGTCGGTGTGTGTGTGTTTGTGTTGTCGGTGTGTGTGTGTGTTGTCGGTGTGTGTGTGTGTTGTCGGTGTGTGTGTGTGTGTGTGTGTGTGTGTTGTCGGTGTGTGTGTGTGTGTTGTCGGTGTGTGTGTGTGTGTGTGTGTTGTCGGTGTGTATGTGTGTGTGTTGTCAGTGTGTGTGTGTGTGTGTTGTCGGTGTGTGTGTGTTTATGTGTTGTCGGTGTGTGTGTGTGTGTGTTGTCGGTGTGTGTGTGTGTTGTCGGTGTGTGTGTGTGTGTGTTGTCGGTTTGTGTGTGTGTGTGTGTGTTGTCGGTGTGTGTGTGTGTGTTGTCGGTGTGTGTGTGTGTGTTGTCGGTGTGTGTGTGTGTTGTCGGTGTGTGTGTGTGAGTGTTGTGGGTGTGTTGTCGGTGTGTGTGTGTGTGTGTTGTCGGTGTGTGCGTGTGTGTTTTGTCGGTGTGTGTGTGTGTGTGTTGTCGGTGTGTGTGTGTGTGTTGTGTGTGTGTGTGTTGTCGGTGTGTGTGTGTGAGTGTGTGTGTTGTCGGTGTGTGTGTGTGTGTGTGTTGTCGGTGTGTGTGTGTGTGTTGTCGGTGTGTGTGTGTTGTCGGTGTGTGTGTGTGTGTGTGTTGTCGGTGTGTGTGTGTGTGTGTTGTCGGTGTGTGTGTGTTGTCGGTGTGTGTGTGTGTGTGTGTTGTCGGTGTGTGTGTGTGTGTTGTCGGTGTGTGTGTGTTGTCGGTGTGTGTGTGTGTGTGTGTGTGTTGTCGGTGTGTATGTGTGTGTGTTGTCAGTGTGTGTGTGTGTGTGTTGTCGGTGTGTGTGTGTTTATGTGTTGTCGGTGTGTGTGTCTGTGTGTTGTCGGTGTGTGTGTGTGTGTTGTCGGTGTGTGTGTGTGTGTGTGTTGTCGGTGTGTGTGTGTGTGTGTGTGTTGTCGGTGTGTGTGTGTGTGTGTTGTCGGTGTGTGTGTGTTGTCGGTGTGTGTGTGTGTGTGTGTGTGTTGTCGGTGTGTATGTGTGTGTGTTGTCAGTGTGTGTGTGTGTGTGTTGTCGGTGTGTGTGTGTTTATGTGTTGTCGGTGTGTGTGTCTGTGTGTTGTCGGTGTGTGTGTGTGTGTTGTCGGTGTGTGTGTGTGTTGTCGGTGTGTGTGTGTGTGTTGTCGGTGTGTGTGTGTGTGTGTTGTCGGTGTGTGTGTGTGTGTGTGTGTTGTCGGTGTGTGTGTGTGTGTGTGTGTTGTCGGTGTGTGTGTGTGTGTGTGTTGTCGGTGTGTGTGTGGGTGTGTGTGTGTTGTGTGTGTGTGTGTTGTCGGTGTGTGTGTGTGTGTGTGTGTTGTCGGTGTGTGTGTGTGTGTTGTCGGTGTGTGTGTGTGTGTTGTCGGTGTGTGTGTGTGTGTGTGTGTGTGTGTGTTGTCGGTGTGTGTGTGTGTGTGTTGTCGGTGTGTGTGTGTGTGTGTGTTGTCGGTGTGTGTGTGTGTGTCGGTGTGTGTGTGTGTTGTGGGTGTGTTGTCGGTGTGTGTGTGTGTGTGTGTGTGTGTTGTCGGTGTGTGTGTGTGTGTTTTGTCGGTGTGTGTGTGTGTGTGTGTGTGTGTGTGTGTTGTCGGTGTGTGTGTGTGTTGTCGGTGTGTGTGTGTGTGTGTGTGTTGTTGGTGTGTGTGTGTGTGTTGTCGGTGTGTGTGTGTGTGTGTGTGTTGTCGGTGTGTGTGTGTGTGTTGTCGGTGTGTGTGTGTGTGTTGTCGGTGTGTGTGTGTGTGTGTGTGTGTGTGTTGTCGGTGTGTGTGTGTGTGTTGTCGGTGTGTGTGTGTGTGTGTTGTTGGTGTGTGTGTGTGTGTTGTCGGTGTGTGTGTGTGTGTGTGTTGTCGGTGTGTGTGTGTGTTGTCGGTGTGTGTGTGTGTGTGTTGTCGGTGTGTGTGTGTGTGCTGTCGGTGTGTGTGTGTGTATGTGTTGTCGGTGTGTGTGTGTGTGTGTTGTCGGTGTGTGTGTGTGTGTGTTGTCGGTGTGTGTGTGTGTGTGTTGTCGGTATGTGTGTGTGTGTTGCTGGTGGTGTGTGTGTGTGTGTTGTCGGTGTGTGTGTGCTGTCGGTGTGTGTGTGTGTGTGTGTGTGTGTGTGTGTGTGTGTGTGTTGTCGGTGTGTGTGTGTGAGTTGTCGGTGTGTGTGTGTGTGTGTGTTGTCGGTGTGTGTGTGTTGTCGGTGTGTGTGTGTGTGTTGTCGGTGTGTTTGTGTGTGTGTGTGGTCGGTGTGTGTGTGTGTGTGTTGTCGGTGTGTGTGTGTTGTGTGTGTGTGTGTTGTCGGTGTGTGTGTTTGTTGTCGGTGTGTGTGTGTGTGTGTGTGTGTGTTGTCGGTGTGTGTGTGTGTGTGTGTGTGTGTGTTGTCGGTGTGTGTGTGTGTTGTCGGTGTGTGTGTGTGTGTGTGTTGTCGGTGTGTGTGTGTGTGTTGTCGGTGTGTGTGTGTGTGTGTGTTGTCGGTGTGTGTGTGTGTTGTCGGTGTGTGTGTGTGTGTGTTGTCGGTGTGTGTGTGTGTGTGTTGTCGGTGTGTGTGTGTGTGTTGCTGTGTGTGTGTGTGTGTGTGTGTGTGTGTGTGTGTGTGTGTGTTGTCGGTGTGTGTGTGTGTGTGTTGTCGGTGTGTGTGTGTGTGTGTTGTCGGTGTGTGTGTGTGTGTTGTCGGTGTGTGTGTGTGTGTTGTCGGTGTGTTTGTGTGTGTGTGTGGTCGGTGTGTGTGTGTGTGTGTTGTCGGTGTGTGTGTGTTGTGTGTGTGTGTGTTGTCGGTGTGTGTTTGTTGTCGGTGTGTGTGTGTGTGTGTGTGTTGTCGGTGTGTGTGTGTGTGTGTTGTCGGTGTGTGTGTGTGTGTTTGTGTTGTCGTGTGTGTGTGTGTGTGTTGTCGGTGTGTGTGTGTGTGTGTGTTGTCGGTGTGTGTGTGTGTGTTGTCGGTGGTGTGTGTGTGTGTTGTCGGTGTGTGTGTGTGTGTGTGTGTGTGTCGGTGTGTGTGTGTGTGTTGTCGGTGTGTGTGTGTGTGTTGTGTGTGTGTGTGTTGTCGGTGTGTGTGTGTGTGTTGTCGGTGTGTGTGTGTGTGTTGTCGGTGTGTGTGTGTGTGTGTGTGGTCGGTGTGTGTGTGTGTTGTCGGTGTGTGTGTGTTGTGTGTGTCGGTGTGTTGTGTGTGTGTGTGTTGTCGGTGTGTGTGTGTGTGTGTGTTGTCGGTGTGTGTGTGTGTGTGTGTGTTGTCGTTGTGTGTGTGTGTGTGTGTGTGTTGTCGGTGTGTGTGTGTGTGTGTGTGTGTGTGTGTGTGTTGTCGGTGTGTGTGTGTGTGTTGTCGGTGTGTGTGTGTGTGTGTTGTCGGTGTGTGTGTGTGTGTGTTGTCGGTGTGTGTGTGTGTGTTGTCGGTGTGTGTGTGTGTGTGTTGTCGGTGTGTGTGTGTGTGTGTTGTCGGTGTGTTGTGTGTGTGTTGTCGTGTGTGTGTGTGTGTGTTGTCGGTGTGTGTGTGTGTTGTGTTGTCGGTGTGTGTGTGTGTGTGTTGTCGGTGTGTGTGTGTGTGTTGTCGGTGTGTGTGTGTGTGTTGTCGGTGTGTGTGTGTGTGTGTGTGTGGTCGGTGTGTGTGTGTGTGTTGTCGGTGTGTGTGTGTGTGTTGTCGGTGTGTGTGTGTGTTGTCGGTGTGTGTGTGTGGTGTTGTGGGTGTGTTGTCGGTGTGTGTGTGTGTGTGTTGTCGGTGTGTGGTGTGTGTGTTGTCGGTGTGTGTGTGTGTGTGTTGTCGGTGTGTGTGTGTGTGTTGTGTGTGTGTGTGTTGTCGTGTGTGTGTGTGTGTGTGTGTGTTGTCGGTGTGTGTGTGTGTGTGTGTTGTCGGTGTGTGTGTGTGTGTGTGTGTGTTGTCGGTGTGTGTGTGTGTGTTGTCGGTGTGTGTGTGTTGTGGTGTGTGTGTGTGTGTGTGTTGTCGGTGTGTGTGTGTGTGTGTTGTCGGTGTGTGTGTGTGTGTGTTGTCGGTGTGTGTGTGTGTTGTGTTGTCGGTGTGTGTGTGTGTGTGTTGTCGGTGTGTGTGTGTGTGTTGTCGGTGTGTGTGTGTGTTGTCGGTGTGTGTGTGTGTGTTGTCGGTGTGTGTGTGTGTGTGTGTTGTCGGTGTGTGTGTGTGTGTGTGTGTTGTCGTGTGTGTGTGTGTTGTCGTGTGTGTGTGTGTTGTCGGTGTGTGTGTGTGTGTGTGTGTGTCGGTGTGTGTGTGTGTGTGTGTTGTCGGTGTGTGTGTGTGTGTGTGTGTGTGTGTGTGTGTGTTGTCGGTGTGTGTCGTGTGTGTGTGTGTGTGTTGTCGGTGTGTGTGTGTGTGTGTTGTCGGTGTGTGTGTGTGTGTGTTGTCGGTGTGTGTGTGTGTGTGTTGTCGGTGTGTGTGTGTGTGTGGTGTGTGTGTGTGTGTGTGTTGTCGGTGTGTGTGTGTGTGTGTGTGTGTGTGTTGTCGGTGTGTGTGTGTGTGTGTTGTCGGTGTGTGTGTGTGTGTGTGTGTCGGTGTGTGTGTGTTGTCGGTGTGTGTGTGTGTTGTGGGTGTGTTGTCGTGTGTGTGTGTGTGTGTGTGTTGTCGGTGTGTGTGTGTGTGTTTTGTCGGTGTGTGTGTGTGTGTTGTGTGTGTGTGTGTTGTCGGTGTGTGTGTGTGTTGTCGTGTGTGTGTGTGTGTGTGTGTGTTGTTGGTGTGTGTGTGTGTGTTGTCGGTGTGTGTGTGTGTGTGTGTGTGTGTGTCGTGTGTGTGTGTTGTCGGTGTGTGTGTGTGTGTTGTCGGTGTGTGTGTGTGTTGTCGGTGTGTGTGTGTGTTGTCGGTGTGTGTGTGTGTGTTGTCGGTGTGTGTGTGTGTGTGTTGTCGGTGTGTGTGTGTGTGTGTCGGTGTGTGTGTGTGTGTGTGTGTGTGTTGTCGGTGTGTGTGTGTGTGTTGTCGGTGTGTGTGTGTGTGTTGTCGGTGTGTGTGTGTGTGTGTTGTCGTGTGTGTGTGTGTGTGTTGTCGGTGTGTGTGTGTGTGTGTGTTGTCGGTGTGTGTGTGTGTGTGTTGTCGGTGTGTGTGTGTGTGTTGTCGGTGGTGTGTGTGTGTGTGTTGTCGGTGTGTGTGTGTGTGTGTTGTCGGTGTGTGTGTGTGTGTGTGTTGTCGGTGTGTGTGTGTGTGTGTGTTGTCGGTGTGTGTGTGTGTGTGTGTGTCGTTGTGTGTGTGTGTGTTGTCGGTGTGTGTGTGTGTGTGTGTGTGTTGTCGGTGTGTGTGTGTGTGTTGTCGGTGTGTGTGTGTGTGTGTTGTCGGTGTGTGTGTGTGTGTGTTGTCGGTGTGTGTGTGTGTGGTGTGTGTGTGTGTGTGTGTTGTCGGTGTGTGTGTGTGTGTGTGTGTGTGTGTGTCGGTGTGTGTGTGTGTGTGTTGTCGGTGTGTGTGTGTGTTGTCGTTGTCGGTGTGTGTGTGTTGTCGGTGTGTGTGTGTGTGTGTGTGTGTGTTGTCGGTGTGTGTGTGTGTGTGTGTCGTGTCGTGTGTGTGTGTGTGTGTGTGTGTGTGTGTGTTGTCGGTGTGTGTGTGTGTGTTGTCGGTGTGTGTGTGTGTTGTCGTTGTGGTGTGTGTGTGTGTTGTCGGTGTGTGTGTGTGTGTTGTCGTGTGTGTGTGTGTGTGTGTGTGTGTGTTGTCGGTGTGTGTGTGTGTGGTGTGTGTGTGTGTGTTGTGGTGTGTGTGTGTGTTGTCGGTGTGTGTGTGTGTGTGTGTCGTGTGTGTGTGTGTGTGTGTTGTCGGTGTGTGTGTGTGTGTGTTGTCGGTGTGTGTGTGTGTGTTGTCGGTGTGTGTGTGTGTGTGTGTGTGTGTTGTCGGTGTGTGTGTGTGTGTGTTGTCGGTGTGTTGTGTGTGTGTGTTGTCGGTGTGTGTGTGTGTGTGTTGTCGTGTGTGTGTGTGTGTGTGTTGTCGGTGTGTGTGTGTGTGTTGTCGGTGTGTGGTGTGTGTGTGTTGTCGGTGTGTGTGTGTGGTGTTGTCGGTGTGTGTGTGTGTGTGTGTGTCGGTGTGTGTGTGTGTGTGTTGTCGGTGTGTGTGTGTGTGTGTGTTGTCGGTGTGTGTGTGTGTGTGTGTTGTCGGTGTGTTGTGTGTGTGTGTTGTCGGTGTGTGTGTGTGTGTGTTGTCGTGTGTGTGTGTGTGTGTTGTCGGTGTGTGTGTGTGTGTGTTGTCGTGTGTGTGTGTGTGTGTTGTCGGTGTGTGTGTGTGTTGTCGGTGTGTGTGTGTGTGTTGTCGGTGTGTGTGTGTGTTGTCGGTGTGTGTGTGTGTTGTCGGTGTGTGTGTGTGTGTGTTGTCGGTGTGTGTGTGTGTGTTGTCGGTGTGTGTGTGTGTGTGTTGTCGGTGTGTGTGTGTGTGTGTGTTGTCGGTGTGTGTGTGTGTGTTGTCGGTGTGTGTGTGTGTGTGTTGTCGGTGTGTGTGTGTGTGTGTGTGTGTGTTGTCGGTGTGTGTGTGTGTGTGTTGTCGTGTGTGTGTGTGTGTTGTCGGTGTGTGTGTGTGTGTTGTCGGTGTGTGTGTGTGTGTGTGTTGTCGGTGTGTGTGTGTGTGTGTTGTCGGTGTGTGTGTGTGTGTGTTGTGTGTGTGTGTGTGTGTGTGTGTGTGTGTTGTCGGTGTGTGTGTGTGTGTTGTCGGTGTGTGTGTGTGTGTTGTCGGTGTGTGTGTGTGTGTTGTCGGTGTGTTGTGTGTGTGTTGTCGGTGTGTTGTGGTGTGTGTGTGTGTGTGTGTTGTCGGTGTGTGTGTGTGTGTGTGTTGTCGGTGTGTGTGTGTGTGTTGTCGGTGTGTGTGTGTGTTGTCGGTGTGTGGTGTGTGTGTGTTGTCGGTGTGTGTGTGTGTGTGTTGTCGTGTGTGTGTGTGTGTGTTGTCGGTGTGTGTGTGTGTGTGTGTTGTCGGTGTGTGTGTGTGTGTGTGTGTCGGTGTGTGTGTGTGTGTGTGTTGTCGGTGTGTGTGTGTGTGTGTTGTCGGTGTGTGTGTGTGTGTGTTGTCGGTGTGTGTGTGTGTGTTGTCGGTGTGTGTGTGTGTGTTGTCGGTGTGTGTGTGTGTGTGTGTTGTCGGTGTGTGTGTGTGTGTTGTCGGTGTGTGTGTGTGTGTGTTGTCGGTGTGTGTGTGTTGTGTTGTCGTGTGTGTGTGTGTGTGTTGTCGTGTGTGTGTGTGTGTGTTGTCGGTGTGTGTGTGTGTGTGTGTCGGTGTGTGTGTGTGTGTTGTCGGTGTGTGTGTGTGTGTGTGTTGTCGGTGTGTGGTGTGTGTGTGTCGGTGTGTGTGTGTGTGTGTGTGTCGGTGTGTGTGTGTGTGTGTGTGTGTGTGTGTGTGTGTGTGTGTGTGTGTGTGTGTGTGTGTGTGTGTGTGTGTGTTGTGTGTGTGTGTGTTGTCGGTGTGTGTGTGTGTGTTGTCGGTGTGTGTGTGTGTGTGTTGTCGGTGTGTGTGTGTGTGTGTGTTGTCGGTGTGTGTGTGTGTGTGTGTGTGGTGTGTGTGTGTTGTCGGTGTGTGTGTGTGTGTTGTCGGTGTGTGTGTGTGTTGTGGTGTCGTGTGTGTGTGTGTGTTGTCGGTGTGTGTGTGTGTGTGTGTGTGTTGTCGGTGTGTGTGTGTGTGTGTTGTCGGTGTGTGTGTGTGTGTGTTGTCGTGTGTGTGTGTGTGTGTGTTGTCGGTGTGTGTGTGTGTGTGTGTGTGTGTGTGTGTGTGTTGTCGGTGTGGTGTGTGTGTGTTGTCGGTGTGTGTGTGTGTGTGTGTTGTCGGTGTGTGTGTGTGTGTTGTCGGTGTGTGTGTGTGTGGTGTGTGTGTGTGTGTGTGTTGTGGTGTGTGTGTGTGTGTGTTGTCGGTGTGTGTGTGTGTGTGTTGTCGTGTGTGTGTGTGTGGTGTCGGTGGTGTGTGTGTGTGTTGTCGGTGTGTGTGTGTGTGTGTGGTGTGTCGTGTGTGTGTGTGTGTGGTGGTGTGTGTGTGTGTGTTGTCGGTGTGTGTGTGTGTGTTGTCGGTGTGTGTGTGTGTGTTGTCGGTGTGTGTGTGTGTGTGTTGTCGGTGTGTGTGTGTGTGTGTGTGTGTTGTGGTGTGTGTGTGTGTGTGTTGTCGGTGTGTGTGTGTGTGTTGTCGGTGTGTGTGTGTGTGTGTTGTCGGTGTGTGTGTGTGTGTGTCGGTGTGTGTGTGTGTGTTGTCGGTGTGTGTGTGTGTGTGTTGTCGGTGTGTGTGTGTGTGGTTGTCGGTGTGTGTGTGTGTGTGTGTTGTCGGTGTGTGTGTGTGTGTGTGTGTGTGTTGTCGGTGTGTGTGTGTGTGTGTGTGTGTGTGTGTGTGTGTGTTGTCGTGTGTGTGTGTGTGTTGTCGGTGTGTGTGTGTGTGTGTTGTGGTGTGTGTGTGTGTGTGTGTTGTCGGTGTGTGTGTGTGTGTGTTGTCGGTGTGTGTGTGTGTGTTGTCGGTGTGTGTGTGTGTGTCGTGTGTGTGTGTGTGTGTGTGTCGGTGTGTGTGTGTGTGTGTGTGTGTCGTGTGTGTGTGTGTGTGTGTTGTCGGTGTGTGTGTGTGTGTTGTCGGTGGTGTGTGTGTGTGTGTCGGTGTGTGTGTGTGTGTTGTCGGTGTGTGTGTGTGTTGTCGGTGTGTGTGTGTGTGTGTTGTCGGTGTGTGTGTGTGTGTGTGTGTGTCGGTGTGTGTGTGTGTGTTGTCGGTGTGTGTGTGTGTGTTGTCGGTGTGTGTGTGTGTGTTGTCGGTGTGTGTGTGTGTGTTGTCGGTGTGTGTGTGTGTGTGTTGTCGGGTGTGTGTGTGTGTGTGTTGTCGGTGTGTGTGTGTGTGTGTGTGTGTGTGTTGTCGGTGTGTGTGTGTGTGTTGTCGGTGTGTGTGTGTGTGTGTGTGTGTGTGTGTGTGTGTGTGTTGTCGGTGTGTGTGTGTGTGTGTTGTCGGTGTGTGTGTGTGTGTGTGTGTTGTCGGTGTGTGTGTGTGTGTGTTGGTCGGTGTGTGTGTGTGTGTGTTGTCGGTGTGTGTGTGTGTGTGTTGTCGGTGTGTGTGTGTGTGTGTGTCG
>NW_027675628.1:0-15000 GCF_965601325.2 Salmo salar | reverse complement strand
GTGTTGTCGGTGTGTGTGTGTTTGTGTTGTCGGTGTGTGTGTGTGTGTGTTGTCGGTGTGTGTGTGTGTTGTCGGTGTGTGTGTGTGTGTGTGTGTGTGTTGTCGGTGTGTGTGTGTGTGTTGTCGGTGTGTGTGTGTGTGTTGTCGGTGTGTGTGTGTGTGTGTGTGTTGTCGGTGTGTATGTGTGTGTGTTGTCAGTGTGTGTGTGTGTGTGTTGTCGGTGTGTGTGTGTTTATGTGTTGTCGGTGTGTGTGTGTGTGTGTTATCGGTGTGTGTGTGTGTTGTCGGTGTGTGTGTGTGTGTGTTGTCGGTTTGTGTGTGTGTGTGTGTGTGTGTTGTCGGTGTGTGTGTGTGTGTTGTCGGTGTGTGTGTGTGTGTTGTCGGTGTGTGTGTGTGTGTTGTCGGTGTGTGTGTGTGTGTTGTCGGTGTGTTTGTGTGTGTGTGTGGTCGGTGTGTGTGTGTGTGTTGTCGGTGTGTGTGTGTGTGTTGTGTGTGTGTGTGTTGTCGGTGTGTGTGTGTGTGTTGTCGGTGTGTGTGTGTGTGTTCTCGGTGTGTTTGTGTGTGTGGTCGGTGTGTGTGTGTGTGTGTTGTCGGTGTGTGTGTGTTGTGTGTGTGTGTGTTGTGTGTGTGTGTGTTGTCGGTGTGTGTGTGTGTGTGTGTTGTCGGTGTGTGTGTGTGTGTGTTGTCGTTGTGTGTGTGTGTGTGTTTGTGTTGTCGGTGTGTGTGTGTGTGTGTTGTGTGTGTGTGTGTTGTCGGTGTGTGTGTGTGTTGTCGGTGTGTGTGTGTTTGTGTTGTCGGTGTGTGTGTGTGTGTGTTGTCGGTGTGTGTGTGTGTTGTCGGTGTGTGTGTGTGTGTGTGTGTGTTGTCGGTGTGTGTGTGTGTGTTGTCGGTGTGTGTGTGTGTGTTGTCGGTGTGTGTGTGTGTGTGTGTGTTGTCGGTGTGTATGTGTGTGTGTTGTCAGTGTGTGTGTGTGTGTGTTGTCGGTGTGTGTGTGTTTATGTGTTGTCGGTGTGTGTGTGTGTGTGTTGTCGGTGTGTGTGTGTGTTGTCGGTGTGTGTGTGTGTGTGTTGTCGGTTTGTGTGTGTGTGTGTGTGTTGTCGGTGTGTGTGTGTGTGTGTGTTGTCGGTGTGTGTGTGTGTGTTGTCGGTGTGTGTGTGTGTGTGTGTGTTGTCGGTGTGTGCGTGTGTGTTTTGTCGGTGTGTGTGTGTGTGTTGTGTGTGTGTGTGTTGTCGGTGTGTGTGTGTGTGTGTGTGTGTGTTGTCGGTGTGTGTGTGTGTGTTGTCGGTGTGTGTGTGTGTGTGTGTTGTCGGTGTGTGTGTGTGTGTTGTCGGTGTGTGTGTGTGTGTTGTCGGTGTGTGTGTGTGTGTTGTCGGTGTGTGTGTGTGTGTTGTTGGTGTGTGTGTGTGTGTTGTCGGTGTGTTTGTGTGTGTGTGTTGTCGCTGTGTGTGTGTGTGTGTTGTCGGTGTGTGTGTGTGTGTGTTGTGTTTGTGTGTGTTGTCGGTGTGTGTGTGTGTGTTGTCGGTGTGAGTGTGTGTATGTGTTGTCGGTGTGTGTGTGTGTTGTCGGTGTGTGTGTGTGTGTGTTGTCGGTGTGTGTGTGTGTGTGTTGTCGGTATGTGTGTGTGTGTTGCTGGTGTTTGTGTGTGTGTGTGTGTGTGTGTGTGTGTGTGTGTTGTCGGTGTGTGTGTGTGTGTTGTCGGTGTGTGTGTGTGTGTGTTGTCGGTGTGTGTGTGTTGTCGGTGTGTGTGTGTGTGTTGTCGGTGTGTTTGTGTGTGTGTGTGGTCGGTGTGTGTGTGTGTGTGTTGTCGGTGTGTGTGTGTTGTGTGTGTGTGTGTTGTCGGTGTGTGTTTGTTGTCGGTGTGTGTGTGTGTGTGTGTGTGTGTTGTCGGTGTGTGTGTGTGAGTGTTTGTTGTCGGTGTGTGTGTGTGTGTTTGTGTTGTCAGTGTGTGTGTGTGTGTGTGTTGTCGGTGTGTGTGTGTGTGTGTTGTCGGTGTGTGTGTGTGTGTGTGTCGGTGTGTGTGTGTGTGTTGTCGGTGTGTTTGTGTGTGTGTGTGGTCGGTGTGTGTGTGTGTGTTGTCGGTGTGTGTGTGTGTGTTGTGTGTGTGTGTGTTGTCGGTGTGTGTGTGTGTGTTGTCGGTGTGTGTGTGTGTGTTCTCGGTGTGTTTGTGTGTGTGGTCGGTGTGTGTGTGTGTGTGTTGTCGGTGTGTGTGTGTTGTGTGTGTGTGTGTTGTGTGTGTGTGTGTTGTCGTTGTGTGTGTGTGTGTGTTTGTGTTGTCGGTGTGTGTGTGTGTGTGTTGTGTGTGTGTGTGTTGTCGGTGTGTGTGTGTGTTGTCGGTGTGTGTGTGTGAGTGTTGTGGGTGTGTTGTCGGTGTGTGTGTGTGTGTGTTGTCGGTGTGTGCGTGTGTGTTTTGTCGGTGTGTGTGTGTGTGTGTTGTCGGTGTGTGTGTGTGTTGTGTGTGTGTGTGTTGTCGGTGTGTGTGTGTGAGTGTGTGTGTTGTCGGTGTGTGTGTGTGTGTGTGTTGTCGGTGTGTGTGTGTGTGTGTGTTGTCGGTGTGTGTGTGTGTGTTGTCGGTGTGTGTGTGTTGTCGGTGTGTGTGTGTGTGTGTGTTGTCGGTGTGTATGTGTGTGTGTTGTCAGTGTGTGTGTGTGTGTGTTGTCGGTGTGTGTGTGTTTATGTGTTGTCGGTGTGTGTGTCTGTGTGTTGTCGGTGTGTGTGTGTGTGTTGTCGGTGTGTGTGTTGTCGGTGTGTGTGTGTTTGTTGTCGGTGTGTGTGTGTGTGTGTGTTGTCGGTGTGTGTGTGTGTGTGTGTTGTCGGTGTGTGTGTGTGTGTGTGTGTTGTCGGTGTGTGTGTGTGTGTGTGTTGTCGGTGTGTGTGTGGGTGTGTGTGTGTTGTGTGTGTGTGTGTTGTCGGTGTGTGTGTGTGTGTGTTGTCGGTGTGTGTGTGTGTGTTGTCGGTGTGTGTGTGTGTGTTGTCGGTGTGTGTGTGTGTGTTGTCAGTGTGTGTGTGTTATCGGTGTGTGTGTGTGTGTGTGTTGTCGGTGTGTGTGTGTGTGTGTGTGTGTGTGTTGTCGGTGTGTGTGTGTGTGTGTTGTCGGTGTGTGTGTGTGTGTGTGTTGTCGGTGTGTGTGTGTTGTCGGTGTGTGTGTGTGTTGTGGGTGTGTTGTCGGTGTGTGTGTGTGTGTGTTGTCGGTGTGTGCGTGTGTGTTTTGTCGGTGTGTGTGTGTGTGTTGTGTGTGTGTGTGTTGTCGGTGTGTGTGTGTGTTGTCGGTGTGTGTGTGTGTGTGTGTGTTGTCGGTGTGTGTGTGTGTGTTGTCGGTGTGTGTGTGTGTGTGTGTGTGTGTTGTCGGTGTGTGTGTGTGTGTTGTCGGTGTGTGTGTGTGTGTTGTCGGTGTGTGTGTGAGTGTGTGTGTGTGTGTTGTCGGTGTGTGTGTGTGTGTTGTCGGTGTGTGTGTGTGTGTGTTGTTGGTGTGTGTGTGTGTGTTGTCGGTGTGTTTGTGTGTGTGTGTTGTCGGTGTGTGTGTGTGTTGTCGGTGTGTGTGTGTGTGTGTGTGTTGTCGGTGTGTGTGTGTGTGCTGTCGGTGTGTGTGTGTGTATGTGTTGTCGGTGTGTGTGTGTGTGTGTTGTCCGTGTGTGTGTGTGTGTTGTCGGTGTGTGTGTGTGTGTGTTGTCGGTGTGTGTGTGTTGTCGGTGTGTGTGTGTGTGTTGTCGGTGTGTTTGTGTGTGTGTGTGGTCGGTGTGTGTGTGTGTGTGTTGTCGGTGTGTGTGTGTTGTGTGTGTGTGTGTTGTCGGTGTGTGTGTTTGTTGTCGGTGTGTGTGTGTGTGTGTGTGTGTTGTCGGTGTGTGTGTGTGTGTGTGTGTGTGTTGTCGGTGTGTGTGTGTGTGTGTGTTTGTGTTGTCGGTGTGTGTGTGTGTGTTGTGTGTGTGTGTGTTGTCGGTGTGTGTGTGTGTTGTCGGTGTGTGTGTGTGTTGTCGGTGTGTGTGTGTGTTGTCGGTGGTGTGTGTGTGTGTGTGTTGTCGGTGTGTGTGTGTGTTGTCGGTGTGTGTGTGTGTGGTGTGTGTGTGTGTGTGTTGTCGGTGTGTGTGTGTGTGTTGTCGTGTGTGTGTGTGTGTGTTGTCGGTGTGTGTGTGTGTGTTGTCGGTGTGTGTGTGTGTGTGTTGTCAGTGTGTGTGTGTGTGTGTTGTCGGTGTGTGTGTGTGTATGTGTTGTCGGTGTGTGTGTGTGTGTGTTGTCGGTGTGTGTGTGTGTGTTGTCGGTGTGTGTGTGTGTGTGTTGTCGGTGTGTGTGTGTGTGTGTTGTCGGTGTGTGTGTGTGTGTGTGTTGTCGGTGTGTGTTTGTGTGTGTTGTCGGTGTGTGTGTGTGTGTGTTGTGGGTGTGTTTGTGTTGTCGGTGTGTGTGTGTGTTGTCGGTGTGTTGTCGGTGTGTGTGTGTGTGTTGTCGGTGTGTGTGTGTGTGTTGTTGGTGTGTGTGTGTGTGTGTTGTCGGTGTGTGTGTGTGTGTTGTGTGTGTGTGTGTTGTCGGTGTGTGTGTGTGTTGTCGGTGTGTGTGTGTGTGTGTGTGTTGTCGGTGTGTGTGTGTGTGTTGTCGGTGTATGTGTGTGTGTTGTCGGTGTGTGTGTGTGTGTTGTCGGTGTGTGTGTGTGTTTGTTGTCGGTGTGTGTGTGTGTGTGTTGTCGGTGTGTGTGTGTTTATGTGTTGTCAGTGTGTGTGTGTGTGTGTTGTCGGTGTGTGTGTGTGTTGTCGGTGTGTGTGTGTGTGTTGTCGGTGTGTGTGTGTGTTGTCGGTGTATGTGTGTGTGTTGTCGGTGTGTGTGTGTGTGTTGTCGGTGTGTGTGTGTGTTTGTTGTCGGTGTGTGTGTGTGTGTGTTGTCGGTGTGTGTGTGTTTATGTGTTGTCGGTGTGTGTGTGTGTGTGTTGTCGGTGTGTGTGTGTGTTGTCGGTGTGTGTGTGTGTGTTGTCGGTGTGTGTGTGTGTTGTCGGTGTGTATGTGTGTGTGTTGTCAGTGTGTGTGTGTGTGTGTGTTGTCGGTGTGTGTGTGTGTGTGTTGTCGGTGTGTGTGTGTGTTGTCGGTGTGTGTGTGTGTGTTTTGTCAGTGTGTGTGTGTGTGTGTTGTCGGTGTGTGTGTGTGTATGTTTTGTCGGTGTGTGTGTGTGTGTTGTCGGTGTGTGTGTGTGTGTTGTCGGTGTGTGTGTGTGTTGTCGGTGTGTGTGTGTGTTGTCGGTGTGTGTGTGTGTGTGTTGTCGGTGTGTGTGTGTGTGTTGTCGGTGTGTGTGTGTGTTGTCGGTGTGTGTGTGTGTGTTGTGTGTGTGTGTTGTCGGTGTGTGTGTGTGTGTGTGTTGTCGGTGTGTGTGTGTGTATTGTCGGTGTGTGTGTGTGTTGTCGGTGTGTGTGTGTGTGTTGTGTGTGTGTGTTGTCGGTGTGTGTGTGTGTGTGTGTTGTCGGTGTGTGTGTGTGTGTTTGTGTTGTCAGTGTGTGTGTGTGTGTGTGTGTTGTCGGTGTGTGTGTGTGTGTGTTGTCGGTGTGTGTGTGTGTGTTGTCGGTGTGTGTGTGTGTGTTGTCGGTGTGTTTGTGTGTGTGTGTGGTCGGTGTGTGTGTGTGTGTTGTCGGTGTGTGTGTGTGTGTTGTGTGTGTGTGTGTTGTCGGTGTGTGTGTGTGTGTTGTCGGTGTGTGTGTGTGTGTTCTCGGTGTGTTTGTGTGTGTGGTCGGTGTGTGTGTGTGTGTGTTGTCGGTGTGTGTGTGTTGTGTGTGTGTGTGTTGGGTGTGTGTGTGTTGTCGGTGTGTGTGTGTGTGTGTGTTGTCGGTGTGTTTGTGTGTGTGTGTGTTGTCGTTGTGTGTGTGTGTGTGTTTGTGTTGTCGGTGTGTGTGTGTGTGTGTTGTGTGTGTGTGTGTTGTCGGTGTGTGTGTGTGTTGTCGGTGTGTGTGTGTGTGTGTGTGTTGTCGGTGTGTGTGTGTGTGTGCTGTCGGTGTGTGTGTGTGTATGTGTTGTCGGTGTGTGTGTGTGTGTGTTGTCGGTGTGTGTGTGTGTGTTGTCGGTGTGTGTGTGTGTGTGTTGTCGGTGTGTGTGTGTTGTCGGTGTGTGTGTGTGTGTTGTCGGTGTGTTTGTGTGTGTGTGTGGTCGGTGTGTGTGTGTGTGTGTTGTCGGTGTGTGTGTGTTGTGTGTGTGTGTGTTGTCGGTGTGTGTGTTTGTTGTCGGTGTGTGTGTGTGTGTGTGTGTGTTGTCGGTGTGTGTGTGTGTGTGTGTGTGTGTTGTCGGTGTGTGTGTGTGTGTGTGTTTGTGTTGTCGGTGTGTGTGTGTGTGTTGTGTGTGTGTGTGTTGTCGGTGTGTGTGTGTGTTGTCGGTGTGTGTGTGTGTTGTCGGTGTGTGTGTGTGTTGTCGGTGTGTGTGTGTGTGTGTGTGTTGTCGGTGTGTGTGTGTGTTGTCGGTGTGTGTGTGTGTGTGTGTGTGTGTGTGTGTTGTCGGTGTGTGTGTGTGTGTTGTCGGTGTGTGTGTGTGTGTTGTCGGTGTGTGTGTGTGTGTTGTCGGTGTGTATGTGTGTGTGTTGTCAGTGTGTGTGTGTGTGTGTTGTCGGTGTGTGTGTGTTTATGTGTTGTCGGTGTGTGTGTGTGTGTGTTGTCGGTGTGTGTGTGTGTGTTGTCGGTGTGTGTGTGTGTGTGTTGTCGGTGTGTGTGTGTGTGTGTTGTCGGTGTGTGTGTGTGTGTGTGTTGTCGGTGTGTGTGTGTGTGTGTTGTCGGTGTGTGTGTGTGTGTGTTGTGGGTGTGTTTGTGTTGTCGGTGTGTGTGTGTGTTGTCGGTGTGTTGTCGGTGTGTGTGTGTGTGTTGTCGGTGTGTGTGTGTGTGTTGTTGGTGTGTGTGTGTGTGTGTTGTCGGTGTGTGTGTGTGTTGTGTGTGTGTGTGTTGTCGGTGTGTGTGTGTGTGTGTGTGTGTTGTCGGTGTGTGTGTGTTGTCGGTGTGTGTGTGTGTGTGTTGTCAGTGTGTGTGTGTGTGTGTGTTGTCGGTGTGTGTGTGTGTGTGTGTTGTCGGTGTGTGTGTGTGTGTTGTCGGTGTTGTGTGTGTGTGTGTTGTCGGTGTGTGTGTGTGTTGTCGGTGTGTGTGTGTGTGTGTGTGTTGTCGGTGTGTGTGTGTTGTCGGTGTGTGTGTGTGTGTGTTGTCGGTGTGTGTGTGTGTGTGTGTGTTGTCGGTGTGTGTGTGTTGTCAGTGTGTGTGTGTGTGTGTGTTGTCGGTGTGTGTGTGTGTGTTGTCGGTGTGTGTGTGTGTGTGTGTGTGTGTTGTCGGTGTGTGCGTGTGTGTTTTGTCAGTGTGTGTGTGTGTGTTGTGTGTGTGTGTGTTGTCGGTGTGTGTGTGTGTGTGTGTGTTGTCGGTGTGTGTGTGTGTGTTGTCGGTGTGTGTGTGTGTGTGTGTTGTCGGTGTGTGTGTGTGTGTTGTCGGTGTGTGTGTGTGTGTTGTCGGTGTGTGTGTGTGTGTGTGTGTGTTGTCGGTGTGTGTGTGTGTGTTGTCGGTGTGTGTGTGTGTGTGTGTTGTTGGTGTGTGTGTGTGTGTTGTCGGTGTGTTTGTGTGTGTGTGTTGTCGCTGTGTGTGTGTGTGTGTTGTCGGTGTGTGTGTGTGTGTGTTGTGTTTGTGTGTGTTGTCGGTGTGTGTGTGTGTGTTGTCGGTGTGTGTGTGTGTATGTGTTGTCGGTGTGTGTGTGTGTTGTCGGTGTGTGTGTGTGTGTGTTGTCGGTGTGTGTGTGTGTGTGTTGTCGGTATGTGTGTCTGTGTTGCTGGTGTTTGTGTGTGTGTGTGTGTGTGTGTGTGTGTGTGTGTTGTCGGTGTGTGTGTGTGTGTTGTCGGTGTGTGTGTGTGTGTGTTGTCGGTGTGTGTGTGTGTGTTGTCGGTGTGTGTGTGTGTGTTGTCGGTGTGTTTGTGTGTGTGTGTGGTCGGTGTGTGTGTGTGTGTGTTGTCGGTGTGTGTGTGTTGTGTGTGTGTGTGTTGTCGGTGTGTGTTTGTTGTCGGTGTGTGTGTGTGTGTGTGTGTGTTGTCGGTGTGTGTGTGTGTGTGTTTGTTGTCGGTGTGTGTGTGTGTGTGTTTGTGTTGTCAGTGTGTGTGTGTGTGTGTGTTGTCGGTGTGTGTGTGTGTGTGTTGTCGGTGTGTGTGTGTGTGTTGTCGGTGTGTGTGTGTGTGTTGTCGGTGTGTTTGTGTGTGTGTGTGGTCGGTGTGTGTGTGTGTGTTGTCGGTGTGTGTGTGTGTGTTGTGTGTGTGTGTGTTGTCGGTGTGTGTGTGTGTGTTGTCGGTGTGTGTGTGTGTGTTCTCGGTGTGTTTGTGTGTGTGGTCGGTGTGTGTGTGTGTGTGTTGTCGGTGTGTGTGTGTTGTGTGTGTGTGTGTTGTGTGTGTGTGTGTTGTCGGTGTGTGTGTGTGTGTGTGTGTTGTCGTTGTGTGTGTGTGTGTGTTTGTGTTGTCGGTGTGTGTGTGTGTGTGTTGCGTGTGTGTGTGTTGTCGGTGTGTGTGTGTGTTGTCGGTGTGTGTGTGTTTGTGTTGTCGGTGTGTGTGTGTGTGTGTTGTCGGTGTGTGTGTGTGTTGTCGGTGTGTGTGTGTGTGTGTGTGTGTGTTGTCGGTGTGTGTGTGTGTGTTGTCGGTGTGTGTGTGTGTGTTGTCGGTGTGTGTGTGTGTGTGTGTGTTGTCGGTGTGTATGTGTGTGTGTTGTCAGTGTGTGTGTGTGTGTGTTGTCGGTGTGTGTGTGTTTATGTGTTGTCGGTGTGTGTGTGTGTGTGTTATCGGTGTGTGTGTGTGTTGTCGGTGTGTGTGTGTGTGTGTTGTCGGTTTGTGTGTGTGTGTGTGTGTGTGTTGTCGGTGTGTGTGTGTGTGTTGTCGGTGTGTGTGTGTGTGTTGTCGGTGTGTGTGTGTGTGTTGTCGGTGTGTGTGTGTGTGTTGTCGGTGTGTTTGTGTGTGTGTGTGGTCGGTGTGTGTGTGTGTGTTGTCGGTGTGTGTGTGTGTGTTGTGTGTGTGTGTGTTGTCGGTGTGTGTGTGTGTGTTGTCGGTGTGTGTGTGTGTGTTCTCGGTGTGTTTGTGTGTGTGGTCGGTGTGTGTGTGTGTGTGTTGTCGGTGTGTGTGTGTTGTGTGTGTGTGTGTTGTGTGTGTGTGTGTTGTCGGTGTGTGTGTGTGTGTGTGTTGTCGGTGTGTGTGTGTGTGTGTTGTCGTTGTGTGTGTGTGTGTGTTTGTGTTGTCGGTGTGTGTGTGTGTGTGTTGTGTGTGTGTGTGTTGTCGGTGTGTGTGTGTGTTGTCGGTGTGTGTGTGTTTGTGTTGTCGGTGTGTGTGTGTGTGTGTTGTCGGTGTGTGTGTGTGTTGTCGGTGTGTGTGTGTGTGTGTGTGTGTTGTCGGTGTGTGTGTGTGTGTTGTCGGTGTGTGTGTGTGTGTTGTCGGTGTGTGTGTGTGTGTGTGTGTTGTCGGTGTGTATGTGTGTGTGTTGTCAGTGTGTGTGTGTGTGTGTTGTCGGTGTGTGTGTGTTTATGTGTTGTCGGTGTGTGTGTGTGTGTGTTGTCGGTGTGTGTGTGTGTTGTCGGTGTGTGTGTGTGTGTGTTGTCGGTTTGTGTGTGTGTGTGTGTGTTGTCGGTGTGTGTGTGTGTGTGTGTTGTCGGTGTGTGTGTGTGTGTTGTCGGTGTGTGTGTGTGTGTGTGTGTGTTGTCGGTGTGTGCGTGTGTGTTTTGTCGGTGTGTGTGTGTGTGTTGTGTGTGTGTGTGTTGTCGGTGTGTGTGTGTGTGTGTGTGTGTGTTGTCGGTGTGTGTGTGTGTGTTGTCGGTGTGTGTGTGTGTGTGTGTTGTCGGTGTGTGTGTGTGTGTTGTCGGTGTGTGTGTGTGTGTTGTCGGTGTGTGTGTGTGTGTTGTCGGTGTGTGTGTGTGTGTTGTTGGTGTGTGTGTGTGTGTTGTCGGTGTGTTTGTGTGTGTGTGTTGTCGCTGTGTGTGTGTGTGTGTTGTCGGTGTGTGTGTGTGTGTGTTGTGTTTGTGTGTGTTGTCGGTGTGTGTGTGTGTGTTGTCGGTGTGAGTGTGTGTATGTGTTGTCGGTGTGTGTGTGTGTTGTCGGTGTGTGTGTGTGTGTGTTGTCGGTGTGTGTGTGTGTGTGTTGTCGGTATGTGTGTGTGTGTTGCTGGTGTTTGTGTGTGTGTGTGTGTGTGTGTGTGTGTGTGTGTTGTCGGTGTGTGTGTGTGTGTTGTCGGTGTGTGTGTGTGTGTGTTGTCGGTGTGTGTGTGTTGTCGGTGTGTGTGTGTGTGTTGTCGGTGTGTTTGTGTGTGTGTGTGGTCGGTGTGTGTGTGTGTGTGTTGTCGGTGTGTGTGTGTTGTGTGTGTGTGTGTTGTCGGTGTGTGTTTGTTGTCGGTGTGTGTGTGTGTGTGTGTGTGTGTTGTCGGTGTGTGTGTGTGAGTGTTTGTTGTCGGTGTGTGTGTGTGTGTTTGTGTTGTCAGTGTGTGTGTGTGTGTGTGTTGTCGGTGTGTGTGTGTGTGTGTTGTCGGTGTGTGTGTGTGTGTTGTCGGTGTGTGTGTGTGTGTTGTCGGTGTGTTTGTGTGTGTGTGTGGTCGGTGTGTGTGTGTGTGTTGTCGGTGTGTGTGTGTGTGTTGTGTGTGTGTGTGTTGTCGGTGTGTGTGTGTGTGTTGTCGGTGTGTGTGTGTGTGTTCTCGGTGTGTTTGTGTGTGTGGTCGGTGTGTGTGTGTGTGTGTTGTCGGTGTGTGTGTGTTGTGTGTGTGTGTGTTGTGTGTGTGTGTGTTGTCGTTGTGTGTGTGTGTGTGTTTGTGTTGTCGGTGTGTGTGTGTGTGTGTTGTGTGTGTGTGTGTTGTCGGTGTGTGTGTGTGTTGTCGGTGTGTGTGTGTGAGTGTTGTGGGTGTGTTGTCGGTGTGTGTGTGTGTGTGTTGTCGGTGTGTGCGTGTGTGTTTTGTCGGTGTGTGTGTGTGTGTGTTGTCGGTGTGTGTGTGTGTTGTGTGTGTGTGTGTTGTCGGTGTGTGTGTGTGAGTGTGTGTGTTGTCGGTGTGTGTGTGTGTGTGTGTTGTCGGTGTGTGTGTGTGTGTGTGTTGTCGGTGTGTGTGTGTGTGTTGTCGGTGTGTGTGTGTTGTCGGTGTGTGTGTGTGTGTGTGTTGTCGGTGTGTATGTGTGTGTGTTGTCAGTGTGTGTGTGTGTGTGTTGTCGGTGTGTGTGTGTTTATGTGTTGTCGGTGTGTGTGTCTGTGTGTTGTCGGTGTGTGTGTGTGTGTTGTCGGTGTGTGTGTTGTCGGTGTGTGTGTGTTTGTTGTCGGTGTGTGTGTGTGTGTGTGTTGTCGGTGTGTGTGTGTGTGTGTGTTGTCGGTGTGTGTGTGTGTGTGTGTGTTGTCGGTGTGTGTGTGTGTGTGTGTTGTCGGTGTGTGTGTGGGTGTGTGTGTGTTGTGTGTGTGTGTGTTGTCGGTGTGTGTGTGTGTGTGTTGTCGGTGTGTGTGTGTGTGTTGTCGGTGTGTGTGTGTGTGTTGTCGGTGTGTGTGTGTGTGTTGTCAGTGTGTGTGTGTTATCGGTGTGTGTGTGTGTGTGTGTTGTCGGTGTGTGTGTGTGTGTGTGTGTGTGTGTTGTCGGTGTGTGTGTGTGTGTGTTGTCGGTGTGTGTGTGTGTGTGTGTTGTCGGTGTGTGTGTGTTGTCGGTGTGTGTGTGTGTTGTGGGTGTGTTGTCGGTGTGTGTGTGTGTGTGTTGTCGGTGTGTGCGTGTGTGTTTTGTCGGTGTGTGTGTGTGTGTTGTGTGTGTGTGTGTTGTCGGTGTGTGTGTGTGTTGTCGGTGTGTGTGTGTGTGTGTGTGTTGTCGGTGTGTGTGTGTGTGTTGTCGGTGTGTGTGTGTGTGTGTGTGTGTGTTGTCGGTGTGTGTGTGTGTGTTGTCGGTGTGTGTGTGTGTGTTGTCGGTGTGTGTGTGAGTGTGTGTGTGTGTGTTGTCGGTGTGTGTGTGTGTGTTGTCGGTGTGTGTGTGTGTGTGTTGTTGGTGTGTGTGTGTGTGTTGTCGGTGTGTTTGTGTGTGTGTGTTGTCGGTGTGTGTGTGTGTTGTCGGTGTGTGTGTGTGTGTGTGTGTTGTCGGTGTGTGTGTGTGTGCTGTCGGTGTGTGTGTGTGTATGTGTTGTCGGTGTGTGTGTGTGTGTGTTGTCCGTGTGTGTGTGTGTGTTGTCGGTGTGTGTGTGTGTGTGTTGTCGGTGTGTGTGTGTTGTCGGTGTGTGTGTGTGTGTTGTCGGTGTGTTTGTGTGTGTGTGTGGTCGGTGTGTGTGTGTGTGTGTTGTCGGTGTGTGTGTGTTGTGTGTGTGTGTGTTGTCGGTGTGTGTGTTTGTTGTCGGTGTGTGTGTGTGTGTGTGTGTGTTGTCGGTGTGTGTGTGTGTGTGTGTGTGTGTTGTCGGTGTGTGTGTGTGTGTGTGTTTGTGTTGTCGGTGTGTGTGTGTGTGTTGTGTGTGTGTGTGTTGTCGGTGTGTGTGTGTGTTGTCGGTGTGTGTGTGTGTTGTCGGTGTGTGTGTGTGTTGTCGGTGTGTGTGTGTGTGTGTGTGTTGTCGGTGTGTGTGTGTGTTGTCGGTGTGTGTGTGTGTGTGTGTGTGTGTGTGTGTTGTCGGTGTGTGTGTGTGTGTTGTCGGTGTGTGTGTGTGTGTTGTCGGTGTGTGTGTGTGTGTTGTCGGTGTGTATGTGTGTGTGTTGTCAGTGTGTGTGTGTGTGTGTTGTCGGTGTGTGTGTGTTTATGTGTTGTCGGTGTGTGTGTGTGTGTGTTGTCGGTGTGTGTGTGTGTGTTGTCGGTGTGTGTGTGTGTGTGTTGTCGGTGTGTGTGTGTGTGTGTTGTCGGTGTGTGTGTGTGTGTGTGTTGTCGGTGTGTGTTTGTGTGTGTTGTCGGTGTGTGTGTGTGTGTGTTGTGGGTGTGTTTGTGTTGTCGGTGTGTGTGTGTGTTGTCGGTGTGTTGTCGGTGTGTGTGTGTGTGTTGTCGGTGTGTGTGTGTGTGTTGTTGGTGTGTGTGTGTGTGTGTTGTCGGTGTGTGTGTGTGTGTTGTGTGTGTGTGTGTTGTCGGTGTGTGTGTGTGTTGTCGGTGTGTGTGTGTGTGTGTGTGTTGTCGGTGTGTGTGTGTGTGTTGTCGGTGTATGTGTGTGTGTTGTCGGTGTGTGTGTGTGTGTTGTCGGTGTGTATGTGTGTTTGTTGTCAGTGTGTGTGTGTGTGTGTTGTCGGTGTGTGTGTGTTTATGTGTTGTCAGTGTGTGTGTGTGTGTGTTGTCGGTGTGTGTGTGTGTTGTCGGTGTGTGTGTGTGTGTTGTCGGTGTGTGTGTGTGTTGTCGGTGTATGTGTGTGTGTTGTCGGTGTGTGTGTGTGTGTTGTCGGTGTGTATGTGTGTTTGTTGTCAGTGTGTGTGTGTGTGTGTTGTCGGTGTGTGTGTGTTTGTGTGTTGTCAGTGTGTGTGTGTGTGTGTTGTCGGTGTGTGTGTGTGTTGTCGGTGTGTGTGTGTGTGTTGTCGGTGTGTGTGTGTGTTGTCGGTGTGTATGTGTGTGTGTTGTCAGTGTGTGTGTGTGTGTGTGTTGTCGGTGTGTGTGTGTGTGTGTTGTCGGTGTGTGTGTGTGTTGTCGGTGTGTGTGTGTGTGTTTTGTCAGTGTGTGTGTGTGTGTGTTGTCAGTGTGTGTGTGTGTATGTTTTGTCGGTGTGTGTGTGTGTGTTGTCGGTGTGTGTGTGTGTGTTGTCGGTGTGTGTGTGTGTTGTCGGTGTGTGTGTGTGTTGTCGGTGTGTGTGTGTGTGTGTTGTCGGTGTGTGTGTGTGTGTTGTCGGTGTGTGTGTGTGTGTGTCGGTGTGTGTGTGTGTGTTGTGGTGTGTGTGTTGTCGGTGTGTGTGTGTGTGTGTGTTGTCGGTGTGTGTGTGTGTGTTGTCGGTGTGTGTGTGTGTGTTGTCGGTGTGTGTGTGTGTGTTGTGTGTGTGTGTTGTCGGTGTGTGTGTGTGTGTGTGTTGTCGGTGTGTGTGTGTGTGTGTGTGTTGTCGTGTGTGTGTGTGTGTGTGTGTGTTGTCGGTGTGTGTGTGTGTGTGTTGTCGGTGTGTGTGTGTGTGTTGTCGGTGTGTGTGTGTGTGTTGTCGGTGTGTTTGTGTGTGTGTGTGGTCGGTGTGTGTGTGTGTGTTGTCGGTGTGTGTGTGTGTGTTGTGTGTGTGTGTGTTGTCGGTGTGTGTGTGTGTGTTGTCGGTGTGTGTGTGTGTGTTGTCGGTGTGTGTGTGTGTGTGGTCGGTGTGTGTGTGTGTGTGTTGTCGGTGTGTGTGTGTTGTGTGTGTGTGTGTTGGGTGTGTGTGTGTTGTCGGTGTGTGTGTGTGTGTGTGTTGTCGGTGTGTTTGTGTGTGTGTGTGTTGTCGTTGTGTGTGTGTGTGTGTTTGTGTTGTCGGTGTGTGTGTGTGTGTGTTGTGTGTGTGTGTGTTGTCGGTGTGTGTGTGTGTTGTCGGTGTGTGTGTGTGAGTGTTGTGGGTGTGTTGTCGGTGTGTGTGTGTGTGTGTTGTCGGTGTGTGCGTGTGTGTTTTGTCGGTGTGTGTGTGTGTGTGTTGTCGGTGTGTGTGTGTGTTGTGTGTGTGTGTGTTGTCGGTGTGTGTGTGTGAGTGTGTGTGTTGTCGGTGTGTGTGTGTGTGTGTGTTGTCGGTGTGTGTGTGTGTGTGTGTTGTCGGTGTGTGTGTGTGTGTGTGTTGTCGGTGTGTGTGTGTGTGTGTGTGTCGGTGTGTGTGTGTGTGTTGTCGGTGTGTGTGTGTTGTCGGTGTGTGTGTGTGTGTGTGTTGTCGGTGTGTGTGTCTGTGTGTTGTCGGTGTGTGTGTGTGTGTTGTCGGTGTGTGTGTTGTCGGTGTGTGTGTGTTTGTTGTCGGTGTGTGTGTGTGTGTGTGTTGTCGGTGTGTGTGTGTGTGTGTGTTGTCGGTGTGTGTGTGTGTGTGTGTGTGTGTTGTCGGTGTGTGTGTGTGTGTGTGTTGTCGGTGTGTGTGTGTGGTGTGTGTGTGTTGTGTGTGTGTGTGTTGTCGGTGTGTGTGTGTGTGTGTTGTCGGTGTGTGTGTGTGTGTTGTCGGTGTGTGT